>NW_004955407.1:9668186-9673517 GCF_000276665.1 Chinchilla lanigera
GTCTGTAATGCCAACACTTGGGAGATTAAAGCAGGAGGATTGCTGTGAGTTTGAGGTCAGCCTTATCTGCATAGTGAGACCCTGCCTGAAAAAGAAAAAAAAAAAAAAAAAGATTTTGATCACCCATTCATAGAAAATAAATAAAATAATTTAAATTATAGAGATTGTGAGCAACAACATCAAATAATTTAAACAAATTGTCAGAACAATAAATCCTATTTAAAGATGCACTTTTTTTTCAAGTATACATGAAATTTTCCTTCAGACTGACTATATCTGTGATCAGAGAAACACATCACAACAAATTTCATAATATCACAACTCTGAAAAGCATATTAATTAGCCATGTGAATTTAGTTGGAAATTCTTAAAAAATGACATTTTAAAAAGTCCTTAAATATTGAAAATTTAAAAATATTTTTCTATAAAATTCAAGGTAGGAAAAATAGTAAACACTAAATATAAATTGATTACCTTTGCAACATTACATGTCAATATTTGTGGCATGAATTTAAGTGCTTAACATAATGCTTCCAGATTAAATGCAAATACAGAAAAGACTATTTTGCAAACAAATTACTATTCAAATTTTGGCAATATTACACAATTTTAACAGATATTCTCTCACCACAAATACTAAAACATTGGGTGAGACTTATGAAACTGTGATTTCCCTACACTGGACAGCAGGCATAATGAAAATGTTACACATGAAAGACAGCAAAAAAATCAGGTATACCGTTATATTGTCCCAGTGTTAGGCTAGAAGCATCAGAATTAAGCAAAAGAATGAAGAACCCAGGAAGAACACAGTGGTCTTGCTGAGTTGAGAACAAAGGGAACTGACTGGGTAAAGGTTACTTACTTGGAAGTGATGAAGCAGAATATCAAAGAGAAGGAAATAATGAAGAAAAATAGCTTTGGAAATAGACATGAAGTGTCTTTGAGCTCTCATTGAAAAGGAAGTTCATGTAGTGTCTTTTATACTTGTTTGAGTTTGAACATAGACCAAATAAAACTTCAAGAGGCTAAGCAGGGAGCTGCCTGAAAATTGTAAGCCAGGCAACTTATAGATTATGCACATTGTAAACCACATCCAAATTTATACTAGTTAAGATGGAGAAACTTCATAATATTTAACATTAAATAAAAGTTTACTTAGCATACAAAGACACAAAAATCTCACCCACAGCCAATAGAGATTTTCATCATTAGGAACAGACATTCTAAAGCTAATAGGAAAGATTTACTTAGCACACAAAAATCGAACACAGCAATTATACATTGCTTAAGTATTAAGAACACATCTCATTTGATAAAATCTCCAAGTTCACAAATCCTTGAAGTTCAATAGAGTTCAAGCAGAAAAATTGTAAGAAAAATGACATAATAGAATTTCCAAAGAAAAGTGGCCCAAAACAAAAATATCTACATCAACAAGCTAAAGACTATCCACATAAGAGAAATTAAAATGAAAAATAAGAGCAAGAACGAAAAAGCTAAGAATGAGAAATAATGCAGTCCAGTAGAAAATAAAAAGAAAAGAGAAAGAAAAATCATAAACACAAAAGGTGAAAAGAAGGAATTGAGTCTGAGTGTTGTAGTTCAAACTTTATAAAACTTTCTTGTGTTTGTAGAGAGACATTAATTTAAAAGGATAAGAGAAAGAAAAATCATAAACACAAAAGGTGAAAAGAAGGAATTGAGTCTGAGTGTTGTAGTTCAAACTTTATAAAACTTTCTTGTGTTTGTAGAGAGACATTCATTTAAAAGGATAATTTTTGAATGAGAAATGTATTTCTAGACATGAAGCTCCAAAGAAATATTTTTCATTTTTTATGTGCATATATTTTAGTCTTATTAAACTTGAAATAAGCACATATATCCATCTTCAGACGTGTTTTATTTCCACTGGAGATGCCTCACAAGAGGGTAACATCCTGTTTAGGGTACGAAACAGCAGTGTGGCAATGCTCCTGTTATGCACGTAGTTGTTCCTTGCTAAATGGGAAATGTGTTTTTAGAAAATGTCACTCAGAAGGAAAATGCATTAAGCAAACACAGTAAGAGGTTGGAAGAAATAGCTGCTATGAGATTGTGCTTCTCAATATTTCTTCAACAACTCATCTGTTTAGCGTCCCATGCTGTTCAGTAACTTGGCTTTAGAAGATGCTTTGTTTTTACTTGCTCTGGAAATACATACAAATAAAACTATTCAGCTGCCTGAAATAAACTCTTTTATATTCTGTGAAGCTTTATTCCTATTTTGCAGAGAATAAATAGAAGACATTTGTTTATACATATGCCTCATGCTTACTATTTGTTGATATACAAATTGAAATAGGTCAGTTAAAAAAATTTAAGGAATTAAAGGTATTTCAACACTTTCACCCTTAGTAAAATGTGTTAAGTATTCTAATTATTGCCAAGTCAGTGCTATGATTTCCTGTAATGGTGCTGATTTGACCTAGTAAGTTGCAACTTTTAAAAAGTTTGTTCATATGAAAGTTTGAGCTCTCTCTTTTTTCTGTTTTTTAGGGAACAGTTTTAATTCTATAATTGTGAAGGATAGTGCCACATGTCAAATTCTTCAACATGAATTATCACTGAATGAGGGTCTATGTATAGAAATTTGATGAAGTATTTGTGTTTTCTTTGCACAACATTCTTAAAGATTCCTTTTTAGTTTTCAAATAAATCTGACTTTATGTAACTGGAACAATTTATGAGATATAAACTAGTTGTTTGCAACATGTGAATTTGCCTGACATTAGTATTTCCCACTTTGATTTTGAATTACATGTACATTTTGGTGGTTTTGCATTGTGGAAGGAAGCCTCACCTACCACATCAGGATGAAATTGTATTTACAGTGAAATACACCCTATGCAGATACTGATGAAGGCTAGACAATATGTGTGATTGTTAATTTTAGTGTCAACTTGACTGATAAGATAACATGTCGAAATCTGGGTAAGAGTCATTTTCAGTGTATCTGTGACTGTCTGTTCAGAGGAGATCAGCATGTGAGACTGAGTCAACTAGATCAGGAGGACTAAACTTCACTGTGGTCAGACAGTGCTCATTTGGCCATGGCCCCAGAGAAAACAAGTGCAGAAGCAAATTTTTCTCAGCTACTCAGAACTGGACATTCATGTCATTTTGATTATAGGGGGAATAATATGTAACTCCCAAACTTCTATATGACCCATATGCTGAGCTCATGTTGCTCAAAATCAAAGAACAAATTCTAAGAAGCAACGGAGGTTGAGTAGGAAATATTTATTGAGAGAGAGGTAGTTCATGAGAGACAGGAGGAGACCCAACAACGAGTTGCTGCAGACCCCAGTTTCCTGAGGAGGTTTTATAGAGTAAAATTACAATGTGAGTGCAAAATCACAAGGTGGTTACAGTATGCGAAAAAACTATGATCAACTAAAAAAACAAAACTACGATCAAGCAATAAGATAGCAAGTAAGATAGTAAGATAGCAATAAGATAGTAAGGCAATAAGTATAGCCACTTAGTTAATATTGATCCAATGGGAAAGCAAGCCACATAACAAGTGTACTTGGAAAGAACAAAGACTTTCAGGAAGAGACGAATGAGGATGTCCTGAGCAGTCACTCACCAAGGTGACTGATGTCTATCTAGAGTATACTGAATCAGGTAACACTCATACTAAATTGTTTATCCCCCAGGGAGGCATTCAGGCCTGGCCATTCCATCTTTATCCTGAGGCCTGGACTTCAAAGGATTCACTTCCAGCCACAAGTGTAGTGTGTTCTCATCTTTTGCACGGACTCCCTTGAGGGCCCAGCCCTGCCTGATTGCCTAGAATATTTCTACCTAACTCAGTTATCTATAGTAATCTGTCTGGAATATCATAACTCCAGGCTTCTTGCCTTTTGAACTATAAGACTTGAACTTGTGGCTCTTTCATTATTCTTAGATTTTTAACCTGGAACCAGGAGTTGTGCCATCAGTTTTCTTGGTTCTGAGATTGTTCTACTTAGAATAAGCCATACTACTGTCATCTCGGAGTCTCCAGCCTACAAACAACAGATTTTGATGCTTCTCCACCATAACAGTGGAGCCAATTCCCTAATAAACTTCCTCTCATATATACTCCTATACAGTATATGTATTAATGCTTTCTGAATATTCTAACTAAAACACTACTAGATGATTCTTGCTATGAACATATTATTCAAAATCAGCAACCATATCAAATTTTGTACATCTATAAAAAATGGAATTTCCCATTTATTTTCTATCAGATATAAGAACATTCATTTTAACGTACTTTCATGCATTCAGGTATTGCAATTGAACTGTCCTGATTTGAAATCTGATTTCACCTTGACTTTATTTTGTGGCTTGAGATTCCTAATGTCTTCATGATTTATTTTACACCTGCAATAAATGGTGGTAAGTTTCTCAACTTTCTGGTATGCAATACTAATTAAAAGTACCTATGCCAAAATATTCATTAACTTAAAAATTATTAATGATACTTTTATATGTCACTTAATTTTCTAATCTATGCTACAAATTAAAATTTAAACCAATATTTTGCTACTGTAATCTATAAAATGATATGAGATTATTTCAGTATAAAAGCACTGTAATAATTCCATGTCACTGCGTGAAATATTATTTTTCTCTTACCTAAAAAATGCAGAACTCTGTGAAAGGTCTATTTAGAGCTCACTGAAAACTACTGGAATTTCTAAAAAGGACACTACTAATATTTCAGCCATCACTGGTACAACTGAAGAATCTCTGAGCAACAACTCTTCATTTAAACAGATGAGGGAACCAAAAACTGGGCGATTTATTTACAAACTTATTTTCTCCCTCTGAAGCTCTGTAAATAAGTGAATAGATAATTTGGTTTGAAACACAAATGTGGAGGAAAGCAAACACAATCCCAGCATATTTACTAAGTTTCTTAGAAAAACCATCTAATACTTGATTTCTCAAGGTAAACTTGAATATCTCAGTTCTAATTGTATTATTGATAATTTAAAATTAAATATTTGCTATGAAGTATTCATTTAAGAAAGTATTTCCTAAAATGTTAGATAGTTCAATTAAAGAACTGGTTATCTTCAAGGATGCTTTGTTAAATTAGGTTATAATTTATATTTTGTGAATAATCTATTTCCAAATATTGTAAACATGTTGCCTCAGCCATAAGATGTTTATCACACACAGTTCTGGAAAAAAACCTACTAAATCACTAATTTTAAGTAACTTGTAATTTGTTGACATACCAAACAAAGCCCTTTATTCACAATGAAATATCATAGTTAAATATATTTAAAT
>NW_004955407.1:9674208-9690396 GCF_000276665.1 Chinchilla lanigera
CAGGTGGGCCTCCCACACCCAGCACCACACTTACTCAGTTCAGCTGGAGGTCATAAGTTGAACACCAGTTGTCAATCCACTCCAATATACACATTCAAAAGTTTTGTTAAAGCTAAATATTTCCTTGTAAAAATCCTAATTGTGTATGATTTGAATTGAAAGCAAATTAGAAATCTTGATAAACATGTTCTGCATATATTGCATGCTTAATTTTACCTCAAAGTGGGAATTATTACACCTTTTCAAGGTTAGAGAAAGAGAAAAGCTCTTTGTAGATGAATCTT
The DNA here is from genome assembly GCF_000276665.1 of Chinchilla lanigera. NCBI lineage: Eukaryota > Metazoa > Chordata > Mammalia > Rodentia > Chinchillidae > Chinchilla > Chinchilla lanigera. The sequence continues at coordinate 9,674,493 of NW_004955407.1, forward strand.
CTATTCATAAACTCACTTTGTGATTTTTTTGCTTGGACAAGTAGTAAAATGCAAGTTGCTCTAGACTTCCTAAAATAAATATAAAGATATTTGTAGCACTTTTGAATCCAATTTTTCCAGTTATCTCATTTCTAATAAATGATTTTCATAATAACTTTTTCTCACATTTCAAAACACTCCACATGATGTTGCAGAAGTAAAAACTTGAAAATAGTAACACATATCGTTTTGGTTTATACAGCATTGAACATAAATACATGACAGTAACAATTACATCAGTAATAATCAATATTTGAATGTGAATACAAACACCTCATGGTAAGCATAAAATTATTATTCAGTGCACTAGTAATCTACCAGCTGCAACCCTTTACCTTGACATAAATGTTTGGCCATTTACTTTTTTTGAAAAATTGTTTGCTTACAAAACAGAATACTATTCAGCCCCTACAATAGTAGAATTCTGTCATTTGCAACAAGTTCATGAACCTGGAAGACAATACATGAAAAGAAATAGGCCAGGTGCTAGAAGATGAGCAACACCACATCTCACTCACATGTAGAATGTAAAACAGTTCATGTTAGAGTAATTAATGGTAGAACAGTATTTTCTTTAGGACTAGGAAGTAAGGAGAATATTTGAATGTAAAAAGTTGGCCTTGGTTACTATACTTCAGTTAGGTACAAGTAATAAATTTTGGTGTTCTTTCCACAGCTAGGTGACCATAACTAACAACAATGTATCATATATTTCAAAATAGTCAGAAAAAAGGATTTAGAATATTTTCACCACACAGAAATAGTATTTGAGGAGATAGATTGTTGGTCTTTTTTCAAATAATGAACTCTGCATATACATTATATGGAAATACTAAATGATATCCAATAAATATGTGTAATTTTTATAAAATAAGTAGTACATATCTTTCTAAAATATATCTATTATCTGGAAAATGAGTTTTTCTATGTTTACAATATATATTGAAAGAATTTCCATGTTACATTCTCTATTTGATGATGCTACTTTTGTAGGATATTTGTTTTATATTATTCATTTTAATTTTAAAAATAAACTAATATTTATGGACAGTTCAAAAACTAATAAACTAAGTTTTTTCATTTCCCATGCATAAAGTTTGATAACAAAAATAATCATGATAAGCTTTATATGTATATAAACTAATTTGTAGTACAAAAGGTTAACAATACATTTTCTATACAATTTAATGGGCTTGACATAAAACTATCCATTTCAATGTAATTACCACATACAATAAATACATGATAAAAACATTAATTTTGTTCCTTATTTGATATGTCCATTACCTAAACCTGATTTAAAATATTGATTCATAACCTGAGCATAGTGGTTCATGCTTATAATCCTAGTACTTGGGAGGTTGAGTCAAGAGGATCTGCAAGTTTGAAGCCAGCCTGGGATACATAGTGAGTTCAAGGCCAACCTGAAACTAGATAGCAAGAAACTGCCTCAAAAACAAAAACAAAAACAAAAACAAAACAAGAATAGTTGATCTATATATAGTTAATATACAAAAAATGGATTCCAGAAAATACTTATTTATATTTTTAAAAAGCAATCCTAAAATTGTTTTAAAACCATAAAATATTTCATATAGTAAAGATTTTTTCTTTCTTGTTTTCTGAGAAAATTTATAATGAAGTTCATTTTAAGTACACATCTATCATAATGGTGCATATTCATAAAATGAAATTATTTCTTAGGAACTTATCCAGTATGTTGGATCAAACTCTATGCTACCTTGCATAAATTGTTTTCTTCTAATCTTCAAAAGCATTTTCTTAGAGAGCTGTTATTCCCTGCATGCATGTGGAAATAGCTTAAACATCATAATTAAGGGCACAGCTATCTAGAAGTAAAGAGGCTACCTTAGAACCAAACTTGTAGACACCCTAAATTATACTGTTTTCAGTTTTAGAAAATGTTTGATGTTCCAGTATTGCTGATTAACTGAATTTTTCATCAAAATTTAATCATAGATAACAGATTGGAAACACAGGGAAACAACTAAGAAAGACACTGTACAATTTTTTAATTTTAAAAATAAAAGGTGGAAAACATTAACAGGCAGACAACATTTTACAAAATAGCAAAAGAACAGTACAGACAATACAGAGTTACAAACAAAGTGGTAGGAAATTAACAATGCTTGTTGTATTACATATTGATATCTTCAAAGTGGTTTCTCATGAAAACAAATAGAGACATGCATATTGATCAATCAAGGACTCATTGACAGTTTCTTTCAGCAAAGAAATAGAAGACAGTAGAACAACTATGTTAACTATCCTGTATATTCATGCATACAAGATTATTCCTTCTTTCCCTTATCTTTTCCCACCTCCCAGTTGCCCTTTACCCATGAGTACTTTCCCATCATTTCACAATGTCTATCATACCTCCTAGTTCAAATTAACTCTTTCAGGTTTTACACTAGTGAAACAATGTGATGGCCCAGAGTGAGGTTGCACTGGTGTGACAATCCTGGTCCAGTGGACCTATGTCTCCAGGCAGTTCGGGGTACAGGCAAAACCCAGACACATACTGCAGGGTCGACAGTTTGTGAACCACTCGATTCTGTGTCTCCAGTCAGTTCAGGACACATACAGGAATCAGATGCAGGCCGGACGGGTCGCAATCTCAGACTGCCCGTGCCTTCGACCCAATAGGGGGTCCCAGCGAAAGTAAAGCACGGACTAGAACCGCGGGACCGGCAGCTCCCAGAGCACTGGCTCACTCAGCGCAGAGCCCACTGTACAATTTTTAATGAAATAGACTGATTATTCATCATAGTCTAGAATTTACATATTCCTGAAAAAAGGTTATATTAAGAAGAAAATGCTCTTCCAAATAATGCTACAATTATTTAATGAATTACCTGAACATAAAACTTTCTGGGTTAGTCAGCAAATAGTGTGTTTCACTTACCCATAGGCACGCTTCACAACTGCCGACATTCACAAGGATTTCTACAAAAGTTTAGATATTTTCTTCTCCAAGGCATTTGTCTTAAGGACAAGAACACATGAGTAATGAGAACCTATAAGTGGTTAATGACAAAAGTAATGATATAGCCTTCAAGGACAAAAATTATCATTTTGATGGTCTGCTCAGTTTATTACCCATCTGATAAAAAACATTTTGGTTAACTAAATTTGACAGTGAGTATTGGCAAATCATGACGAGGCTGATCACAACTAGTGAATTACCAAAATATATTTTCAATAATTTCAAATGTTATTTTGACAGTTGATTTCCCCCTTTCTTCCTGTTGTGCTCTGAATATATCATTTATTTAGTAACATCAATATTTAGAATAAAGTTTGAGTTATTGTATTTATGTAATCTTGTAACCACTGTTATCATCAAATTATAAAGCTTGTCTTTTACTTCTTGTTTCCATGTACCTCCATTACTTCATTCACTCATCAAATCCCCCAGTTCTGGGTAATTTTTGGCCGTATGATTCTCTATATTCTAGAGTTTCCTATAAATATGATTTCTTTCACAGCATAATATTGTGAGGCTTATTCCTATTATTGTATTTTTTTTTTTTTGCTTTTTATTGCTACATGTTCCATGTGCTCAACATCATAATATATTTTTACCTTCACCCATAAAGGGAGACTTGAATTCATTTCAATTAGGAATTTTTCTGAATAGTGTTGCATGAATACTGACATCCACGAGTAGGTGTTTACTTTTGTTTTGCAGTAGATATGTTTTGTTTAAATTAGGTTTAAATTTATAATCCACAATTTCAAATCTTACAAGTAGTGGTAAAATTTTGATTTCTTTCATAATATATGGATTCCAGTTGTTCGGAGTCATCCCCTAACATTAGAAAGGTCAGTTTTTAACTGTAGCCTTTCTACTAAGCACAAAATGATACTTTGTGTGTTTTATAAATGTTTCTAAAAAGACCAACAATTTTTCACACTTTTATGCCTAATAAATTTATGCTTATTTTGTGACATAGCTCTACCACTGTTTTTTCTTTTATTTTATTTTTCACTTATTTCTAAGAGTTTGTAATAAGTTCTGAATATATATCAAAATAATTTCAAGCTCGGTTTCAGACAACCACAATAGCAGGTATCAAAAATAGCAGAAAAATGTTAGTCATTTTTGAAATTCAGTTTTTATTTCCCACTACACACAAGCATTATATTTATTCTATATTGTGTACTATTAAGTATATAATCTACAAATAATTTGCAAAAACTTCTAATGATCACTAGAGCTTCAGTGATCCTTAACCTTTTGGCTGGGGAAGGTTCTTGCCTCTCTGTGATGCTTCTGACTGTGCAATCAGAGTGTGACTGCTCAAGGTTGGGGTGGTAGTGATAAATGCTTAAAATAGGACAGCAATGAAATTTGCTGCTGTAACTATTTCTTCCTATCAAAGCAAACATCTTTTTGACATGTGAAATTATTTACTGGCAGTTTTTCCACAGTGGAACTGCTTTCACAGTTGAGTCAATCCTTTCGAAACTGGCTCATGCTACACCGACTAGATTTATGAAACATTCTAAATTCATTGTCATTTCAGCAATTTTCACCAAGAACATAATGTATGTCAAGAAACCACTTTCTTTGCTAATCCGTAACAAGTTTCTTACCATTACAATGTAATCATATAATTGCTACAACACAGTCATATCTGCAAGGCCTCATCTATTCATCTATTTTATTTTATTTTTTTTAATTTTTTTTTATTTTTGGTGCTGAGAATCGAACTCAGGACCATGCACTTGCCAGGCAGGCACTTGGGCTGCTGAGCTAAATCCCTGGCCCCCCAGGCCGCATCTATAGTTCCTGTTCTTTTACTATTTCTTTAACATTATCACCTGTAATTACTACTTTCACTTTTCTTTCATTAAAATAGTGAACTGCTCAGTGTTATACATGAAGCGTGGAAGTCTTCAAAATTCTTGTTAATTTAGAAGTTTTGCCCACCACCAATAAATCATGAACTTTCCTACTGAAATCTAAAATTGGTTTTCCAACTTCCTTTGCCTAGGCTTGTCAGAAGAATAGCTATCTATGGGACTTCTAGCATTATGAAATGAATGCTATATAATTACAATAAAGTCAGAATTATTCTTTTATTCATGGACTGCAAAATAGTGGCGAACAGGTTTTTTTTAAATATCACCAGATGTTACTTCAGACCTCAGAAGTGATCAAATGCATTGCCATCGAGCAGCACTCTTTTGAAAGGAATTTTTTGAGAAGTAATCCCCAACAGTATAAATCCTATCAGTTTATTGTATATTTTTCATTTCTTGAAATTATGTTGTGTTTTCACCTGTTTTCTATCAGATCTTACCAGTTCAAATATTATGAACTCCAGTCTGAGTTTATTTGTGTGTATTTTGTGTGGTATTCACTTTGAAACTTTCTTATAACATTTTTCTTTTTCTTTTTGAGACAAATTTTCACTTGAGCTCAGGCTGGCCTTGAACTCACGTTGTAACCCAGGCTGACCTCAAACTCACAGGAATCCTCCTCTTTTAGCCTCCTCAGTGCTGGGATTATAAGCATGTTCTACCATGCCTGACCTCTTACAACAAATTTTAACAAATTATGGCCACTTCTTTTATGATATTTTTCTCATTCTCAATTTGTCTGATTTGATATTCTAATTAAAAGTACAGTAGATCTTGGATCATGCCCATTGGCTTATGTTCAATTTATGTTTTGTCATATCTGTTTCACTGTTATCCAATGAGTATTTTTCCAAACAAATAATTTAGAAAGCTGGAATTTCTTAATATTTTTGTTGTTTCTTTAATTTTTTGAAAATTAATCTTTATCATTTAAATTTTGTCTATGTAAAATAAGTACTCAAAATTAGTCCTCATGGCCCATGATATTTTTGGTTTCTGCTTCATATGGCTAATTCTTATGACTACAATTGATCCCTTCTATTAGTTAATCTGATCATATTCTTAGTTCTTAATTTTGAGTAATTATGTCTCTCATTCTGTGCATTATGAATAACTCAACTCATATAAACTATGATATAATCAAATAATTATTGTTTATTTTATTTTAGCATACAATTGTTGTCATGATATGAATTTTTTCCCATTTTCTTCAGTGCCATCTTTTCTTTCATTCATAACCTTATTATTATTTGCACTGTTTGGGTCTATTTGAAATACTGTATATGATTCACGGATCAAAAGTACAACGGAGAGAGTTTTACAAAATTTCCTTTCTCTTTTCTTTTTCATGATTTCCTTCTTTTCCAGTGTTATGTTTCCTGATTCTTTTTCTCTCTTCATTTTCTAGTCCAGAAAGATTATCACCTTGTGACAAGTGTTCTCACTGGAAGCCATGTGAAACATTTTTATTGCACAGCATCAAATGTTAAAAGCCTTGGGGATGATCTTTCTCATATCGTCCCATGTTTCCACTCTTTCAAAATCTCCCAATAGATTTATTCTGTTTTGCCCATTTTCCGGTACCTTTAGAAACCTTGTTTTGTTGTTGTTGTTGCTGTTCTTCTTGTTGTTTATTATTATGCCCTAATATCATTCATTGTCTGCAGCATGAAGAGATCTTCCTGAAATCTTCATCTATTTAGACATGTAACATTTCATGTATTTGTTGCATTATCTGAGGCAAGTAGCTCATGTTCTTAGTTTGTATGGAATTTCATAGCAAGGCATTCACACCATAGAAACATAAAACATTTTATAATAAACAATATTGGTCTTAAAATTATAACAGGAACATAAACATAAGATATTTTATATTTTCATGTTTTAAGATAATTCATATAATTCTTATATAATTCTTCCAATTGTTCCTCTTTTATGTTGACTGAAATCTCATTTTAACAGTTAATAGCATTTTTAATTTTTGAGCCTCAATTATAGCAATGTCAAATTATGGTACCTTATCAATGTTAATTTAAATCACAATATGCTGCCACAGTTACTATAAATATATATATATATATGCATGCATATGTTTTATAAGATATGCACAAATGACAACTTTCCATTTTGACTTTAAATGCTCAAACTGATTAGCATGAAATTTGTTGTGCTAAATAGTCTGAGAAGAGGGGAGCATGAAATTGACTTGACATGTTAATATCATATTTTACAGTAGGTCACATTACAATTAAGTGAGAATTATATTGTAACTACACATGGTGCCTTGCTTGCAGAAAATATTCTTAATCTAAACAACTCTATGGGGGATATTAGCAGTTCTTTAAAGAAATCAGCTTCCTTGAAATCTGCTAAAGTTTGTGAGATTTATGTAAACCCAAATTTAAAGAAGAGTCTTAGTGTTTAAATATTGCAGAGTTTGAATTTAAGGCAAAAATTTGATAAACCCACAAGATAAACAGTGTTAAAAATGTGGAAATTTAATGTTTTTAAACTACATCTGGTATTTTATATTTCACTTAGAAAACTTAACCTGTGCCAACATAAATAGTACAACATCTTAAGTTAATTAATAGACTGAATCATTAAGCTACTAATGAACCTAATGTAATTAAGGTTATTAATTACATAAATATATTTTATTAATTATAATTATGTAAATATATTAATTATTATAAATGATATTATATATAAAATTATATAATTAAGTTTGTAATTCATTAAGAAATAAAGTATCTAGTTTTCTAGAAATGTTACATGTGCTTTCATTTTCACTTTAGGTAGTTTTAATTTAATATTTTAAAATATTTTTACAATAATTACTGCTTCAATATGTGATTATGTTATACACAGGTGTTTATTTTCTTTACCAGAATTAGATGAGTATTTGGTTACTGTTGATAAATAAAGGGTTACATATATTAAAACAATTCTCCTTATAATTAGAACCATGCAAATAAAGTTGACAGCTGGGTTTAATGCCTTTTTATTTGATTTTAATGGGTTTATCCCTAAGAACAAAGTGAAGATCAGAAAAGTTATAATTTTGTCAAGGTCCCAAATTGATTTTCACATGGTTTTGATTGCTAAATACAATCTTAACTTTTTTTTAACCTCTCTTTAAAATCTCAAACTTGTTAAATCTCATTTTTTCATTTAATTCTGCTTTATAAAATATTTTCTTCAATATTCATATAAATTTGAGCTGATTTTTTAATAGGAATGCTCCATTAGAGTAACACATTGTAAATGGACTATTTTTAGGGTAAAATGTACAACAGCTACAAAGTCAACACAAACAAGTAGCTACATACTTTTGTCCTCAAAAAGACTGCCAATGGCTAGTTCATTGTGAGGGGATTTACAATGTAATGTTTAGAGTAAGACTTCTGAAGAAGTAGCCAGATAAAAATTTTGTTGTGTAAATTACTACCAGTTTAACTTCAGACAACTTAATGTGGTTTCCATTTTCTTATCTAAAATGTGGATAATAATAATTTATATATTACAGAAAGTTATGTCAGTTTATGCTAAATTAGTACTTATACAACAAATAATAGCACCTGGTGCTATTTTTATCAATTACAATATTGTACGTCAAATATACTATGCTAGCCTTTCTTTTCTTTCTTTCTTTCTTTCTTTCTTTCTTTCTTTCTTTCTTTCTTTCTTTTTTTCTTTCTTTTTTTCTTTTCTTTCCTTTCATCTTTTGAGACAAGGCCTTGCTATATCGTTCAGGCTGGCCTTGAAGGCATTTATGGAGAATGAGATTTTTGTTGTGTGGGTGTGTGTATGTTTTAGTACCGAGGATCTAACTCATGACCTCAAGCTTGCCAGGCAGGCACTGTGCTGCCGAGCTATATCGCAGGCCCTTGAATTCCTTCATATATGTAATCTTTCTGGCCTTGAACTCAAGGAGATCCTCTTGCCTCAGCCTCACAAGTGTTGGAATTACAGACATAGGCCACCATGCTGAGCTAGCTTTGTGTTCTAAACCCTATACATTATAAAAATATTGCAAAACCTCCAAGCTAGCAAATTACCATTTACATTGGTATTACCATTTACTATGGTATTTGTTTAAATGGAACAACAGAAAATACTTGATTATTCTCTTCCATTTTTACACTCAAAAATCTCTTTTAGGATATTTTTTAGTAAATAAAATTTTTAAATTTGACATGTAACACATCTTAACTCAACAGATTGTAAATAATGAAAACAGAACAATTTAATACTTTATATTGAAGAAAGTGAGAAAAAATGGACTACCTTCAATATCTCAGATGAAACTCTGTGTGGATGTTTTTGTGTGAATGCATGGTGAACGCTTTTCGGTGGTTCTGCATTCATTCAAGGTGCTTTGAAATAATAGTGGCTACATTGCTGGATAGCAGTGCCTGGAAACAGGTGGACTTCATCCTTCAAGGCCATTGAATAAAAACCAAGAACAAAATCAAAACAAGGAAATAAAAGAGCTTATTTGGCAATGGCACAATATGAAACCACAGGAAGTTTACTTTAAATGTCTATTATATTTTCTTCAAAATGATTCCATAAATACTTCTTTAGGCTCAAATCTCTATATTTTGATGCCATTGTAACTGCTGTTTTGTTTTATTTTAAAGAGAATAATATCTTTATCCATTTATAATTTCAATAGTTGCTAGAAATATATAGAATTTGACTCTGTTAATTTGCTGGATTAGTTATTAGTTTGAATAATTACTTTTGTAGGTTCCCTATGGTTAGCCTCATAAACAATACGTCATCACAAAATAAAGGCAATTTTCTTCTTTTTCTTTTTCCATACTCTCTACACACATTTTACAATGAAAGAGGGATGGCAAATGAAGTCTTTGTACTCTCTGAACAGGATTTGATGGTTTGTTATGACCCAAATTCCCTACTTCTTCTGAGCCTGCTCCAGTGGATTTCCTTCTGGGTACTTGAAATCAGACTCTATCAAAGGCTTTGCTTCTTCTGCACCCTTTTCGGGATTGTAACAATGCACGATGGTGCTTAGATGGGAAAGCGCCTTGTCTGTGCCCCGCTTGGCTTCTCAGTCCACGCCATGGCTCTCATGAAAGGCCTGCTCTTCCCGCAGAGCTTGTGATAGCAGAGTGCAACCCCTCTTACTGCATCCTGATGCTGCCCTCTAAAGAACTGCTTATCATTTCTTCAGGAGTCATCCTCAGACTTTAACAAACCCAGACCTAATACCCAGTAGTTTTGATATAATCACAGATGTCTGCCTCTTTTTACCTCTCAGCTTTTTTTGTATATTTTCTATAGTTTTACCACTTTCTGATAACCACTTATTTTGTTGTTGTTTTTTTTTGTTTTTTTTTGTTTTTTTTGTTTTTCTCCGGTACCGGGAACCGAACTCACGACCTTGCGCTTGCCAGGCAGGCGCTTTGCCGCTGAGCTAAATCCCCAGCCCCTAACCACTTATTTTCTTTCCTTTTTCTTCTTAAATTTTTCATCTTCAAAGTGCTTGATTGCCCTGAGACATCTGATGAAAACGTAATGTGTTTTTCATTTCTCATCCCTTAATGGCCTTGCTTTCTTTTTAGGCAGCTTTGATTACACTTATTTTAAAGAATACATCGTCAAGCTTTACGATCTCACCATATGTACCCACCTTTGGCTGACAAACTACAGACACAGTTTGCAGCTTGTCACACTCCATGAAAAATGCAGGCATGGACAGGTGACCGCTCCATAATGTACACTGTAAGTTAGGGTTGCTGAAATGTGGTACATAAATGAGTGGAGGTGATGTCCAAATCTTACAGTCCTGTAGAACTAAGCGATAGTAATGTGGAAATGAAAAATATTTGTAAGACACGAGGGTTGTAGGATTAGAAATATTATTAAAAATCCTTTGTGAGAAATGTGATTGGAGATACATTCCTGATACTGTTTTGCTTTGGAACTAAAGAGTAGATTGTGTACTGAAGCTCACTGGCATAATTTGCAATGTACGGTGGCCTGAGCATATCAGGCCCCAACAAATAGCTGCTAACACTCAGAGTGTGTGGACTGAAAAGAGAAAACAATATAACAGGAATTACAAATATAAGTACCTGAAGAATAATGGAAATAATGCAATGTTATTTTGACAGAAATAATAATTAAAAATATGAAGTAACTGTATTGAGAATATTAAAGTTAGAAAGAATTTGTAAACTTGTAATAAAGTTAATTCCATCTACCCCATTTACTATATTCTTACATTTATGTAACCAATTGGATCATGAGGTATGGTCTTAACGATTTACAAGGTTTAGTTTCAGTCAAATTGTTGCATGGTTAGTATGTGGTTTTGTGAAGTATCATTCTGTGAAGAGAAAACATATTTTATATGACACTGCAAATAATTTATGTTGTTGTGATAATACTGTTATTCCCTAGAGATTAAATCACATTTTTCAGAATTTATCCCCAGACTATCTTAAATTTGTACATCCAATATAAACTCAAGTTTAGAAATGGACCATGACTCATCTATGGACTATATAAATAAGATTTTAAGAAATATGATTAAATACCTATGTACTCATTAAATGTATATGTGCTCATTATTTGCTTAATATCTGTTATTAATCTGATTGGCACTTTAAACTATTTAAACTATTTTTATTGTAAATCTATTTAAATTCATAGTATTCAGTTTATGTTCATCTTAGTTATGCCTAATTTATAATCTTAGCTAAGTAATTAACAAAGGCACTTAAAACTTTTGAAACTAACCATAAAGCATAATAATTTATTTTTTAACTTGGCCATACTCAGAAAATTAACATACTGAAATTCAGGCTTCATAGAAGGTAGAATTTGTTTACATTATCCCGTGTTTCAAGGGTAATATTACAGACAGGTTATTCAACTATCTTGAAATTAGAATATCAATAAATGGGTTCTCCTAAAAATTTCATTATTTTAAGTAGATATATATTCTATATGAATATTTCAGCCATAAATATGTTCTCCACATAAAAAATATTTTTTCTAGCTTGAGAAAGAAAGATGTATATGAAGGTTATCCTATATAAATTTGAGGGAAATTACCCTGAGTATTACAGTGAATTTATTCAATTATTAGATAGAATTCATAAACTGTGATCCCTTGGTTGATGAATAAAAATTTTCTGTGCAAAATCAGATGTTAAGGAACAGGCAGGATACAGTATGTTGGAAGTACAGTTCAAGGATAAGTGCAATCATGCGATAGCATTACTAGAAAAAGAAGTTTGTAAAACCATAACCGAGTATCTAGATAGAAAATAAGACTTTAAAATGCTTGCATAAAATTTCAAACATGTATGTTTTCCAAAATAATAATTTAGAGACAATGTTTAAAATTCTTGGAGAATTGTATATTGAAGGGGCTACATATGTAAAAGTGCTCAGGATTAGTTACCATGAAAATAGGATGTATAGTAATTATTTCAAATTATCTCCCCGACCCCTAATGTGTATGTGGGGTTTGTGTGTACGTAGATTTGTGGCTCTACTTTTCTCATTTAGCTGACTGTTCAACAGTGAAAAATGATTACAGTACATTCATCCTGTAGGTGTATCAGTGTTCAGCACTTTGCTTCCTGTCCCACAACAATCCAAGTTTTTACCTTTGCTTTACATTCTCTTGCCCTTTCTTGAATACATCATCTTCGTAAGTAGCAGCAGCCATAACAGAAGGAGCAACAGAATCTTTAACACATTTCCATTTTCATTAAATGGAGTCATACTTTATTCTTCCTAATTATTAAATAACAATAATTAAGTGGTTATATTCTTCAACAAAGTGCAAAATGAATACATGTATTAACCACCTGAGTAATGAACTGAAATAGTTATTGCTTAGAAATCTTGTAATTTGAAATTCTGCATGTAAATTGAGACCTCACATAATAAAGGGCTAGATTTTCTGACAATGCCAATGTCTCATTTTCATTGAATTCTAGCAATGCCAGACTCACTAATATTAATTTCCTTACATAATACAGTGGTTCCTTGGATCATTAACTTAATCTGTTCCACAACTCAGGGGAAGATGGCCAAGGTCCTGTTCCTTACCCTATGTGGAGTTCATCGTATGAAGCACAATTTAGTTTGCAAACAGAAGCTTTCATGAGTCCATGCATTACTGCATTTTCTATTCCATTTATTAGCATGTTTAATAATTGACCATCAAGGTATGTTGACTTATTTCAAAATGAAGTATTTTTTTCTAAGTAAATATGTATTATATATTACATATTTATATATTCTATTTGGATTGCATATGACATATAATATAAATATTTTGCAGTATATTATATAATATATTATAATATTAAATGGATATCTATTATTTGTATAAATATCAATACATTAGTAATATATTGATTTTATAATATATTGTTATATCATGATATATGTATATATCTTTGTAACTGAAAGTGGTATAAAAGTATTACTTAAAAATAATTTCTTCAGTATTGGTAGGAATGTAAACTACTTTAACCACTATGAAAACCAGTATGGAGAGTCTTCAGAAAGTAAAAAATACCTTTTACTTAATCACCTAATCCCCTTGTAGGTGTCTTTGCAAATGTGTTAAATACATCATGTAATAGTGATACATGCAAAACCACGTTAATCGCAGTACAATTCACAGTAGCTAAATATTTGAAGCAGCCTACATGTCCATCAACAGATGAATGGATAATGAAAATGTGGCATTTACACACAATGTCATAAAAGTAAAACTTGAGTCATTTGTAGGAAAGTGGATGCACATTAAGATTATAATATTAAGTGGAAAATGTACCACACACAAGTTTAAATATTGCATGGTTTCTCTTCTGTGAGACTCACAAAATATAGAGAAAGAGCAAAATAAAATTAGTTGAGTGAAATTAGGGAGACAGGTCTTTCTCAAAAGGGAAGGGGATCAGGACATGAAGGGAGATTTGAGGGAGGGGTGGGAAAAGGATAAAGGAATTAAGGTGTGTTATATATGTAACAACAGCATGCAAGGAATGCAATCATACCGAGAGTATGTACTAACAAAAACTAATAGAAAAAATTAGTAAATGATACTAAAATTATATCAATGTAAAATAAACTGTTGCTCTGAAATATAGAACAGCAGGTCTAGAAATTGCTAGGGGAAAATCAAAGAATTACAATTATGCATTTCAAGTAAACGAGCATTATTATAACTTATTTCATTGTATTTTTTCTATCTCTCTCCCCCAATGTCTATTTTACCAGAGTACATACATATGTGCAAGGACCTCCTTTCTACTTGTCTACTTCTTGGACTTTTCTTAGAAAAACTCATAAAAAGAGAGCACCAGTTTCTTGGTAGTATAATCCTTCTGGAGGTCGTACTTTAACAAGGTTAAATTCTTTATATCGTATGTCAGGCACATGCCTTTGTTGTGTCGCTACAATAAGAAAATTCTAAAACATACTTCAAGAACATTTGAATTCTGGATTAGAAAAGAGGACCTCTTTCTGCAGTCAGAATCCTACTATACTTCTATCTCATGTTATCTTTGTGACTTTGTGCAATCTCTCAGCTATTGATGTATATAAGCCAAGAATTTTAAAATTCTCAACTACCTCTGGGGATTCTTTATGATCAGTTTTTATATAATCCATCACAGATTATCAGAATATGGTCTGAAATTACTATGTACTTAACTTCACATTTCATTTTCATAATGAATTGTATTTATGTGTCCTGCTTATATAATCCATGAATGGCATAATTCTTTTTCCTAAAAATCATGTCTGTCAAAAAAATAAATTAAAAAATGATAAATCAGAAAAAATGTTCAATTTCTCTGCAACAAATGTATTTAGGTGTCTACTGTGTGCTCTGCACTGTTAGAATTAATATAACTCCATAAAGGGAACATAGGTAATGAGTAAAAATATCTGCTAGGATAATTACTGGTGTATGATTAACAAGTGTAACTTTAGTATCTACTTGGCCATATTAGTTTTCTCTTCTTGGATTTGCAGAGCAGATTTTGAAGATAGTAATTTAAGAACAAGGGCACTTATTCTTAACCTCTATATTCTCTTCTAAAGCAAGCGACATTACACACTTTAGCTGCTCTAACACTGAAAAATCTTTTGAATACAAAAGCTTCCAGTGCATGAAATGATTGATGATGATACTTCTGAAGCTGTAAAGTTGTAATCTGTCTCTTGTTCAAATGGGGTGCCAAGACAAGCAATAAATTCCTTAATACTAGGAAGAAAAGGCCTGTGGCATGTAGAAGCTCAGATTTTTGCTCTAAGCTTGCTAAAGCACAGGTCCCAAATCCCCTATCTGTAAAATGTTTTTCTTAAGTTTACTGCAAGTTCATTTGGCAGCCAAACCTGAGGTGAATGATAGGAGGACATTATAGTCTTTCCTCTGCAGTCATTATGGTGAATAACCTTCCAGACTGATGTTTTCCTTAGAATGTGCTGCCATTGATTTCAATGGGAGTGTTACACAAAATGTACTTGTAGTATATCTGCTACGTTACTGTAGAACTGTGACAATGATAAATTATGAGGTACATCTGGGCTCAAGGATTTAGCTGAGTAGCTGTAGCCCTGTTTTGAGAGAACCGGTGTTTTTCCCTTTCACATTTTCTTTCACTCCTAAATTGAATATTGATACATAATTAAGTGCATATTGTATACTTACTAAAGTGACTACAGAATACACAAGTATTTTTCTAATGTATTTTAATCCACAAATTGTATGACATGTTTTTTGACCTATGCATACATTTTGAAATAACTAAATTGAGCTTATACATTGAATCTAAAAAGAGATAAACTCATATCTAAGTAGAGTAGAATAATGGTTAATGGTGATTAGTGTTGGGTGGAGAGAATTTTGTCCAAGAATATAAAGTTTCAGTTAGAGTATAAATCATTTGAAATATATAATAAT
>NW_004955407.1:9690586-9693121 GCF_000276665.1 Chinchilla lanigera
GACAACAGGTATGCCCTACCATCCCTGGTTAAAATATCTGTATGTTGTATAGCACATTAACTACAGTTAGTAATTATTGTACATGTTGAAGAAATGCTTTGGATTTTAGAAAGTTGCTGAGAGATTATGTATTAAGATCAATCACAAATACATAAGGTAAAACACAAATCATTTTAGATTCTATGAAATGCAATAATAAAATTTGCCATTATTTTAATCTGATTATTACATATCTGATTGATCAATTTTAAAATTTCATTGATAGCAATTCTGGTAAAGTGGACATAGTTTAGTGTTCTCACTTGCCTTTGTTACCAATTCACTCACAACATTTATCTCTTTTGAAAAGAGAATTTTGTTCCCTATTGATTTATAAAAATTTTAGTAAATGAAGTAAACAACAATTTTTTTCATATTTGATATTATACTATGATTTTGATGATATTTATACAGCTTACTCCTGATGTCATTACTAGTTTAATAATTTGAATATAGATACCATATTTACTATTAATTTTTCCTTTGAAAATTTAAAAAATTATTCATTTATTCTTTAAAGTTGCATTCTGGAACTCATATACACTTCAGCTAAATTGTCACCTTTTAATTTTTCTGTTTTATTTGATAAAAACTATTAGGTTGATGTGTTTTACCTTTTTTTAAAGTTTATCTTCTGTAAAATATAAAATTATTAAAGAATATTGCCTCTACTTAATTTTTCCAAGGGTCCTTTTTATTCCCCCATTTATATCATTAATTCTTTAGATTTATGAAATTACAACAGTAACTTTGTCTAGTAGGGTAAGATTTGGGATTTCAGCCCAGGGACTTTGCACTGAACTATATCCCCCAATCATTTTTAATTTTGTATTTTTACAAGGGTCTCTCTAAGTGCCTAAACTGAACAGGCTGGGCTCACTCTCTCGTCTCCTTACTTAGCCTCTTAGAGTGCTGTGATTACAGTCTCAAACCAACATGCCCAGTAGGACAGGAGATATTAATCGGCCTTATCTTACCTGCCAATTTGATCAAAGGGAAATGGCTATGGGGAAATAATATGGAAAACACAAAAGAGTCCATATTCAGGCTTAGTGGCAGATAGTGTGAGGGCAGAGGTCCCAAATATCTCATTAAAGATGAACAGAAAATTATGTATGTTTAACCATATGAACTCACAGGTTTTATTTCTGACTTACTTTTTCTGAAATTAATTAGTCCCAAGTCTCATGAGGGTACTGCTATACAGGTAGTTAAATGTTTCTGTTGTATTTTAATATCGAGTATTAAAATTATCTCAACTATTTTTGTTTTCTGCAGACTTTTTCCCAGAATTTATACGGTGAAATAAGATTTTGCATAATAAAATGGATAGTTAATAATTAAATAGAAATATCTTAAAATCTCTGAAAACTTCATGGAAAATTTATATAAACATCCATATTAAATATTTCTCAGTAAATATTACTAGGTGTTCCACTTATGCCACCGGTGTTATTCC
Source organism: Chinchilla lanigera (assembly GCF_000276665.1). Taxonomy (NCBI): domain Eukaryota; kingdom Metazoa; phylum Chordata; class Mammalia; order Rodentia; family Chinchillidae; genus Chinchilla; species Chinchilla lanigera. The sequence continues at coordinate 9,692,085 of NW_004955407.1, forward strand.
ATCTACAAGCATATCTCCTTTAAGAACAGAGTTAAAGTCCTGCGACTAGATCCTTAAATGAATTGGACGCTAAATAAGGAAGTACATGTACAATACTCAGAACAAAGAAAAAGTCAAAGAAAACTCCAACTTGCTGACTTTGCCTTTATTTGCACAGTACGTGCTGCTCTGTAATGTATAACAGAACATAAACCTCAGTACTCTACACTACAATCAGCCAAAGTTATGGTACTATATAAACATGGTATAAATTGAGGCTCTATAAACAAGATGTATAGAACTGTACGAAAAAAGAAAAAGGTGGATCGTAAGTCCGAGCAACATGTCATAAATCTGAATGGCACACCTCAGTAGTAAGTCACTACGTTGTTAATCAGGTAGGTTGTTAAGCAAGGAATATCTGTATAGTTCCACAACTCATAATGTCTGTTTTATTATAATTTTCACTAACATACAGTGCAAATATTTTCCCCCACTAATGTATATAGAAAATTTACAAAATCATTTCTTTTGAAAATGTCTCATTTATTTTTTGCATACTTTACTTTTCAGTTGAGTATATTTAGTTTTCTAGTAAATAAGCAGATTTGCCATTAAATATCATTGTTATATTATATTGTATTTTGTTTAATATACCAGATTAGCAGAGTTAATTCTTACCTAATTATTTTTGTTAACAAATAATAAAATTTGTGTGGTGGACATGTCCCCGTCTTAACATAATTTGGAAATAATGAAACAATGTGCAGAAAACTATACTATGTTAAGGACTTATGGTATCATTCTCATAAATATACTTAGCAAAAGATGTTTAGCGCACTATATAAAAAGATGTTTCTCAAGGCATTTCCCAATATTGCCATTTCTGCTTAGTGTAGGAGATTAATGCTGCTGTTATATCTATTTGTCATACATACAAATACACAATGATTTCTATTTCTATATAGAGATCTAGAGATATAAATATATATAGGAATATCTGCTTTGTTGTTTTTCTCTCTTTTTCCTATTCACTGCAAAGTTAACATAGTTTGAGC
>NW_004955407.1:9693221-9719958 GCF_000276665.1 Chinchilla lanigera
CAAAGTCTAGGTCCTCAGACTCACAAGGCACATGTCAAGCTCTGTGTGGTCAGTCACCTGTGGCTGGTGGCTACTGCACTGGACACCATGATTATGCAGCCTTTCTTTTTTTTTTTTTGGTTTTTCTCCGGTACCGGGAACTGAATTCACGACCTTGCGCTTGCCAGGCAGGCGCTTTTGCTACTGAGCTAAATCCCCAGCCCCTGGCCTTAGCTTTCTATCAGGTTCATCTGAAGAAATGTTCTAGGGAGCTGGGGATTTACCTCAGCGGCAAAGCGCCTGCCTGGCATGGGCAAAGTTGTGAGTTCGGTTCCCGGTACCAGAGAAAAACAAAAACAAAACAAAAACAAAACAAAAAAAGAGTAAAGAAATGTTCTGTAGGTTATTTTGAACTTTCTCATTATTTTTAACAGTTGCAATATTATTTCTGCATCTGAAGTAGAAGTAGAATCTTGTATATTTATGATGGGTAATTTTCTTATAGTTTGGTATGAAATATTCTCTAATGTTAATTTTGCTTCTTTGGACTCAAGATCACATTATTTAGAAAGCTACTGCTTACCTCCAATATATATTTGGATTAGGTGTAAATATGTATGCAATGGAATAGAAATTATAATTACATATATACGTCACAAGTTATTATGTATATATAATTCGTATTTACATGTACATACAGAGTCTGCACAAAAAATGTGTGCACAATTCAGGAAACAAAAGTTGTGTAAGTATTTCAATACTAAACCTAATGGAAATCATGAGGTTAATGCAAGATATTTTTGCACTCTACAACCACAAGAGGTGCTCAAAGTGGCAGCCATGAACTTCCAAACATTTATTATTATGGTGAACTGCTGCTAGGGTGCCATTGGTCATGGAGATTGCTGCACATGCATTTTCAATTTCTTCTTTAAAAGCCATCACTACAGAAGGTTTTCTGTGATATACAATATCCTCTAATCTGTCATAACATGGTAATACCATCTGTTGTAAAGAAATCATATTACTTTTCTTTTCCTGAATTATGTTGATATTATTGGTGGACTCTATGTATATTTGGTTTACTCTCACCATCCATTTCATTCCTTGCTTTTTGAAAATAAAACAATTTATTTGAAGATGAGGGAGGAGAAAGAGAGAGAGATGACAGACAGCTACTCTAGATGAGCAGGAGAATTTGAAAGTGAATAACCCCTGCACTTTATTCTTCTTATATTTGTTGACAATGAAGTTTGCATGTCTTGTCATTGGATAAATTAAACTATGGAAGTGCTTCTTACAATATATAGTTACACTTATGGATCACATAAAACAACGCTATGGTTATGATTTGTAAGACATTTCACCAAAGCTCTTAAAAAAACTGACAATGGTAGAATTTCAGTTTATACTTCTAACATAAATTTAAAAAGAGTACATTATGGATTAGTCCTTGAAACCAGCTGCTCTCCTGTTTGCCCTGGTTGAGATTTAAGAGCCAGGAAATCTTTCTTTATTCAAAGTTAATTTGAATTGAGTTTTTCTGATTTGCAACCAGAACTCTTACATCAAGCAGCTATAGACCATATGAAAATCATTTGTAATTAAGACAACCATGTAATCTATCATCCAAGGGAGGACACTCACGAGAAAGCAAGAGTGTGCTATTGGTAATTTTTATTTGAAAACAGCCATAATCCAAAGCAGTTCAGGGAAAACTAGAATGTTTGTCCATGCTACTTGTAATTATCTTAACAAGAGCTCTAACACTGGTGAGGACCTATTTTGCCACCAGTACTCACTATGCCACTATATGTAATAATACAATAATAATATACTAAGTACAGGTAAGCACAATTTAATAAGTTGCATAACTTTCTAAGGAATAAATCACATAAGCTCATCAATGAAACATTTACATTTTCTGCCTCCTATTTCCCTTTTCTCCATCTTTAAAATTCATGCTCCATCAGTTTAAAAATCAAGACTAAAATTCTCTAGGCTAAACATCATTCAAATAGCTCCATCACCGGAGGTGGAGTGAAACACCTTAAGATTTACTCCATCCAAGTGCTAACCAGACAAGACCTTGCTTAGCTTTCATATCATTTTGTTCTGAAACCCTGCATCATTTCTATCGTTTTTGCTTTGCTTTGTTTTTCTCTATGTCATTTATATTTTGCTATTGTTCTTTTTTATTGTTCTCTTTAAAATAAAAAATAAAAATAGATTTTTTCCAATTGAATCAGACAGGAATGATTACTCTGAAACAAAATGATGGAAATCAATAACGTGACAGTAAGATGTTTGTAGTATCAAGTAAAACATGACAGTATATCTTTAAAATAAAACTAACAACTAAACAATCCAAATTTTATTATGAGTGTCAAATCCTTCTACTACATAGAACAAATTATTGTTACAGTGAGATCTTAAGTGTTTCAAAATAGTTAGGGAAGATTTTTAATGTTTTTGCACAAATAATAAATATTTGAGGTGATATACTAATTACTCTGACTGGATCACTGTACACTAAAAACATATGTCAAAGTATCTCCTTGTGCTCTATGAATATCAATTTTATCAAGTTCATTATGTAAGATTTTTATTTAAATATTTTATATATAACTAGCAATTTTAGAATGTAAATGTTTTAAAACTTCGATATGCATCATTCACGTTTGTATTTGTGAATTCTGTCAGGAGCTGAGCAACTCTACAATTTTATTTAAATCTTGTAACAAACATTTTATGTTGTTACTCTTCTAGTTCCAGTTTTCCATGTTAATACCATGAGACAATTTTGAGTAAACTTTTCAAAGTACTTTGACTAGTGAGTTGTTTCAAAGCTTATGCTTCTAAGAATATTCATTTACCAAATTATGCTTAGAAACCTTTCTGGTTAAGGTATTCTATCACTGTACCACTATTTACAGGTTGTTAGAATTGATAGTTAGAATTGGTTGGATTTTTATCCATATAAGCCGATAAGCTTTATCTATATAAACCGATAAGCTTTTGTGAATTTTATTTGTGTTTTCAGACTTGATATATATAGATAAAAATTTTCATGAATTTTATAGGAAGGCTTTTATACACCTATGATAAAGAAATACTTATTGATCTGGAATATATACTAATCGTGTGATTTTTTTTGTGTGTATGTGTGGTTTTTCTCCGGTACCGGGAACCGAACTCATGACCTTGCGCTTGCCAGGCAGGCACTTTTGCCGTTGAGCTAAATCCCCACCCCCTAATCCTGTGATTTTTAAGAACAAAATATAGCATTTTTTACCTGAGTTTTCATTGTCCCTTATCTCAAATCTAATTAAAGCAATCAATTATTTTGAAAAATAGCCTTATTTTTATCATCGTTTTTATAAAATAATACCATGTAAGAAAATTTAATATTATGGAAATATACAATGTAAAATTTTTGGTAGTTGTCTTCTTGAACTACTTTTTAGTTAAAGGTAATTAATTTTTTCCATTTATAAATGTAAGAATACTACATTTTAGACAAATGATTTCTTTTTTTTTTTTTTTTTTTGTTTTTTTTTTGTTTTTCTCCGGTACCGGGAACCGAACTCACGACCTTGCGCTTGCCAGGCAGGCGCTTTTGCTGCTGAGCTAAATCCCCAGCCCCGACAAATGATTTCTAAAGATAGTTAAAATTGGTATAGATTTTTATCTGTATATAATTTATGTATAATTTATGAAGATGGTTATTTCAAATACAAGTCTTCCTATTTACTGTATCATTAGCGGTAAGAACCAATGAGAATGTCACAGTGTGATGCAAAACATCAATGAATCTACTTGTAATAAATAGGGGAGTTTCAAAAATTTTGTTCTTCACCTAAATTCCACATCAAATTCACAGTTCAGAACTGAGGAAAGTATAGTTTAATAAACAACCATTTTTTTCTTCTTCCAAGGAATTTTTCTCTACAAGACAATATACAAGTATTATCTAAAATTTTTAATTAAGCATAGTTAGTAATCTCCTGTACATAAATTGTCTGAATTTTTCTTCAAATGTAATTTGAAATATATAATTGTATATTATTTAAGTATTTCATACAGGAAGTAAATAGAATTTAAATATACATGAAACATATCCTGTATTTGTGTGATTTATTCTCAATAAATTTGAAAGTTTTACTTTCAAATTTAAAACATCAAATACAATTGGAGAAAAATATTATACCAAGAAAATATCACTGTAATCGAGAAAGATGAAAAAGATAAGCTTTTGTGAATTTTATTTGTGTTTTCAGACTTGATAATGACCCTATCTGAACTTACTGTGAAATTGTAAGATCATTTATTTAGTGAAAAGAAATCATTTGTCAAAAATTAATGTTAGTACATTTATAAATGGAAAAAAATAATTACTTTTAACTAAAAAATAGTTCAAGAAGACAACTACCAAAAATTTTACATTTTAATAGCCATAATATTAAATTTCATTACTTTTTTTTATAAAAACGATGATAAAAATAAGGCTGTTCTTCAAAATAATTGATTGCTTTAATTAGATTTGAGATAAGGTACAATGAAAACTCAGGTAAAAGATATTATATCTTGTTCTTAAAAATCACATGATTAGTATATATCCCAGATCAATAAGTATTTCCTTATCATAGGTGTATAAAAGCCTTCCTATAAAATGCATAAAGATTTTTATCTCCCTCTGAAGGCTGTACTATTAACCTTTGCATTATTTGGAGGCTGAAAGCTTATTAGCCACAATACACACTGACTGCATCTCCTCTGTTAATACATTCAATGACTCAGCTCATTTTTCTTTTCTAATACAAATCAGGAACCGATTATTGGCAATTTCCAGTTATTGCACATTGTCAAATCCCTCATTGAGCATAATTTATTAAATTTTCACTTTAAATGCAGATATATATAGTAGTACTGAGAAGAGTACACTAGTGCTTATTTTTCAGGAAGCTTAAACACCAACTGTGATTTACAAAAATCCAGAGCCTTCATAGTCTAAATTCCAGTATAGATAGATCTGTTTTTATTAAAATCTGTTTAGAAAAAAAAGGATTGTGTGCATGATGTTATATTTTAATGCTATCATTAATGTCATTTTTTAAAGAAATACATTTATTTTGGAGATTTATGCCTACTCAAAAGCTTTTATGTATAGTTTTTATCATAACTGTGAGATGCATGATAATATATTCTATTGTTCTTACATGTCCAATTTTGTTAAAAGCTACTTAAGAAAAAATAAACTTCACCATAACTATAGAAGAATTGTATTAATGCTAAGAATATAGCATGCCCTCAATAAATATATACATAGTCGAATTAAATAACTGAATTGAATAATAAGAGATACTGCATTTCACTTTTCTTTCAAGGGACCAAAATTGCTACTAGAATTTTTCCTTCCCAAACATTAACATAGTCACTCATCGTTCAGCTATTAGCTAGCAGTTTATCACTAATATTTACTGTCTGTAGAAAAAGTAGATAGAAATTTGGGGAACTGTGAAAATATGTGAAGTATTTAAAAAGCTGCTGATAAACATAAAGCAATGTTAAAAACATATGAATCATGGAAAGGAAAATGAAAAGAAAATATACTTCAAATATTTATTTTTCTGATTATCTGACCCCTTACAGATCAGGGTTGAAGTACTTTTCATTTAAATAATAGATATATTAAATCTATTGTTATGAAAAGTTACAGTTGGAGAAATACAGGATTTTTTCTGTTCAAAATATTGAGCACTTACTAGTCAAAGATTATAATTCTGTAGTATATGTTACCAATTAGCTTCATTAATTCTTCTTAGATAGCCAAAAGGTGGTTAGTGAGTGTATTTCTGTACAGTTAACCAAAACAATTATTTTTTCCTTTAAATAAATCCTCTTGGTTACATTGATTTAGTTCCCTAATTATTGAATAGAATAGGATAGTGTTTCTGCAATCTATTAATAACATTAATCTAATGCTTAAAACTTCTATGCATTCTAATTCCTGAATTGTTTACAAAAATCAGTGCTACGATTATAAAATAAAACAGCCTACATCTGCATGAACAGCTGAATGAATAAAGAAACTGTGACATTTATACAGAATGTAATATTACTCTGCCATAAAGAAAGATACACTTCAGTTATTGGTAAGAAAATAGATGTACCTTGAGCCCATAATGTCAGATGAAGTAAACCAGGCACAATCTTAAATATTACATGGTTTTGTCTTATATGAAAAACACATTAAAAATCGAACACAAAATAAAAGACAGATAATAAAGGGAAAAAAAAGGAAAAATCATATTAATACCCAATATGGGCAATCTACCTAAAATTGTACCTTCATTTAGTATAATTATACTTTGTATTTCATAATTTTGGCCTGTAAGTTTTGCTATTAATCTGTATATATGAAAATTAACCTTATAATGACGTATAAGTAAATGAATCTATGTTATGGTTTGTGCTTCGGTGTCCCCTCAAGGACACATGCAGTCATGAGGCAGGCTTCTAGAGTTTATGATTGATTAGATGTGAGTGCTACACTCACCCTGGGGCAGGTAGGTTGCACATGTAAGGGAGAGGAAGAGGCTGCTTGCGGCTGCTCCTCCCTTTTGCTCTTGTTTCTTTTGCTGTCTTCAGCTGCAATGAACCTTTCTTTGCCCTCTGCCATGTTCCACTCTGCCTTGGAGCCAGCTGAGTATGGAGCGAAACCTTCACAAACTGTGAGCTAAATAAACCTTTCCTTCCTTAATTTGGGGCTTTGGGTATTTTGTCTCAGCAACAAAAGTAAACAACACAATCTGATGGTGTCAAAATAAAAAAGAATGCAAGGAAGAAGAAAATTAAAGAATTGAGATATGTTATGTACAGGAATCAATTCTCTACCATGGATGTAATCATCATGCACTGTAAACCTGAACTAATATGAATTAAAAATAAATAAATAATCTATTATATGTTGATTATTTCACCTGACTTCTGTTTCATCTATGTATAACCAATCTGATTTTAAATGAAGCCTTGATTAAAACATAGTTCTACAATTTCATTAGTATAAAAGCATAAGAAATTTGTAGGTCATCAGTGTATTCAGTGAATAATATAATTGGCTTATTTTTAAAGAGTCATTGGCTCCATAATTTAATCTCAAATCTCACATGCTCTGTGGGCGTTCCCAGGCATGTTGCAAAAACTAACTGACCTGAAGTTAATTTAACTTAGAAGTTTCTTCTATTTCTTTGCCATCTCATTTTAGCTATTTCTTCTTTGATAATATTCAAAGGAAACAGAAGAAAAATGTTTCCTTTATTCTTTGTCTTTCCTCTTAAAATTATCTTTGAAATTACATGAACCAAAATATCAATTATGAATCTTGAATCTTAGTGAATCTCTCAGGAACAGCTCATGAAAAAAATTCAGGAAGAGTGGAAACTTATAGAGTTGAAAAAAAAATAAAGAAAGAAATCCAAAAAAACAAAATCCCTAGTAGTTCAAGAGACCTAGGTGTAGCAACACCCTGTGAGACAAAGCACCCTAGAAAATAAAAATGTCACTATTGCCCTAAAAGGAAGAATAAAGTGTCAATGACATAAAGTATAACTTTTTCAGAAACAAACAAAAAAACTGTCATCTAGTTTACCTGAAAAAATATTGACACTCTTCCAATTAAAATTAGATACTTCTCATATTTTTCTATAAATACATAATAATAGATTATTTGTTAACAAATCTCCCAAAGAAGTTGTCTTCTATTGCAATACTATAACAAAAACTTTCAAAAGGTGTCATGTTTTAAACTCATGCTGTCAGTTATTAAGCAATACAAATTGTTTAAAAAACCTAGTTTTGGCTTGAGCAACTTTCACTTAAAGTTTCAAACTATTCTTTGTAAATAGTGAAGAAAATGTAGCAGCATACAAATATTTGAGACTTAAAATACAATGTATAATAAAATTTATTGTTCATGGTTATAACTTTCAAAATGTCCTTATGTTCAATAGGGTCAGTTAAACTGACAATTTACATCTTATTCTCAAGATATTCAACATAATTATCACAAAAATTCAAAACCAACCGAACATTTTAAAATTTTTGCTAATAGAGGAATTTATTTTTTGAAAATATGCAAGTATGTAAAATAAACAAATGTTGAGTAGCCTATAATTTGGTATAATTTGATAATAAAGGAGCATATGAGGCTTAGGCAAAGATATAAAAGCATGAATTTTAGAAATATGTTGTAGAAGTATGAGGGAGAGAAAAAGGTTTCATTAATTATGAAATTTATAAAATAAATTTAATCATTTTCTAAATTAATAAATTTCATAAATTATGAAAATCATTATGAAATTGTTGACCTTGGAGACATAACTAGTAAATACTAGTGACTTAGTGATAATTTAAGATGCTAATTGTGCATACACAATACATACATAGTTTATGAGTGATTTTAATCAGTTTCACTCTCTCCCCAGGCTCTAGCCTTTAAGCAACAGCTATGTTTTATGCAACATAGGACAATCTGAGGCAGGGTATTAGCCATTTTCTTTTAGTACAACCAAATTTCTGAAGTACAAAAACCTATCTTTCATTTTCTCAAATGTAGACAATCAGAGTTAATTTTAAAAGCACTGTAGAAAAACTCTATTAATATACAAATGTTTAGTATAAATATTTTGTCCCAAACTGCATACAGTTTAGGAAAAACCTCAGAGTACAGGTGGTTATTTCGTGTAGCCTCTTTGCACATGCCCCTCCTGAGTAACTTTGCACTCTGGCACCCCTTACTGGTACCTATGGTCCTAGTAGTTATAACACTAATGACTGCCTTTCTGTTTAGTGACTTAACACATGCATTACTAAACAATGCTTTTCAGTTTTATCTCATTTTGTCTTGTAAGGATGGAGCTATTCTCTGTGTATTCTTTGATCATTTGTTTTGCTAAAATTTGTTAACATTTATACATTTAGTACTTTCTATGGAAGGGGAAATCTGAGTCATTACAAATTCCAGTACAACTCTTTCTATATGCTCTGTATGCACGTTTGTGTCTCTCCTTCTCTGGCTTTCTCTCACTGCCTCAATCTTATGACCTCTAAAATATAGTTACTAAAGTATGCATCCCTTTCTCCCTCCTTTCTGAAGATCTCTTTTATGCATTTTGCCTCTGTCATTTTTATGAGATTAGTTGATTAATTTCAACTGTGATCAAATCATTGATATAAAAACATTAAATTCTAATTTATAATATTTTATTCTACCTCATTTTATTCCTCTTATTCTTATATGTGCTATGTCATTTTTCTGGATAGTCTGCTATCTAGAATAGCAGATATCTTCAATTTTTCAAAGAACATTTATTTACACTTAAGGACCATAGCTGCTCAGGGTGTCAGATATTTTTATTATTTGAAATATGTAAGGCCTACTGGGACATCTGTTATATTGTTGTTGTTTATAATTTTGTTTTCTCACTTGTAATGTCTTTTTCCCTTGTGCTTATTTGCCCTGTTTCATGTTTTGCTCGTTGTCATGTTCTATGACTGTTAGAATTCCCCAAATCCTAGTTTGAAGGTGTGAAGCTGTCTTCCTGAAGGAGAACTTCCATTTGTTCCTGTCAAACACATGAAGCAAAAAAAATGTAGAATAACATTTTAAAAATCCCTAATAACTATTTTGTGATTTTGTCAACAATATGAATGATATATTCTTTTTTAAATGAGTAGTGATCCAAAAGATGAAAATATGTACAGATAAAACAATAGTGTTGTACCTATATATGAATCTTTAAATCAAATATTATATGACTATTCCCTTTTCTGTATATTTTTGGTAGAAGTAAATTTCTTAGGTTTGTGTATTTCCTAATGTGTTTATTTTATCTAAACGTATCAGTTGAAAACACTTTGGGCAGCACTGTTTCAGGGTACATTCCACTACTTGACTTGTATTGAGATAATTTTGGTGTATCAGAATTTAACTTGATATTTGTAGCAGATTTTTTAAAAAAAAAATATATTCTCTATTACGTTGTGGATAATGTGTTTTCAATTATAAACATCTGTGGTCTGTTATCAAATACATCCATCATTCATTGATAAGATTTTTCCCATGATATATGGTAATAAACTTTCCATTAAATGTTTTTGGAAGATACTTTGAATAGACTCTTTTAATACATATCTAGTTAATGTTGCTTTTGTTTTCAATGTTTACAAAGTTTTGGGTATAGGTTAGGTTCACAACATAAGTCAACTTTTTCAGTCACACATCTCCATTCCTTACATTCTTCTTCACCTCATTTTGTAGAAAATTTAATGATCTAAATTTTTTTTTTTTTTTTGGATTTTCTCCGGTACCAGGAACCGAACTCACGACCTTGCGCTTGCCAGGCAGGCGCTTTTGCCGCTGAGCTAAATCCCCAGCCCTAATGATCTAAATTTTAAAACTGCCAATGCATGCATTAGAAGTTCAGCAAATTATACCTGTTTCATTTTATCTATTTAAACATTTGTATTCCATATTTTAGCATAAAATATGAGATAAATTTTATTTAAATGCAACGTATTAATTTCTCCATTCTGTTATTAATTTCCTGAGCATTGGCTGCTTCCAAATGTATTTGTACTCTTGAATGTATTTCATGATAAATTTAGCACATGACACATATCTGACACTATGCTGAGTCTTATAGATCTCATTATTTAAAAACAAACTTTGCCTAGACTAAAGTAGATGATACAAGAACAGAAGATATTTAACTTTAAAAAATTCTTAATATATTCTCAGTATTAATAATATGTTTTATAAATAACACTCTTTGTCATATATAATACATAACAGTTCAGTCTAGAAGTATTACAAAATACAGTTTAGAAATTTCAAGTTTTATTCTCCAGTAATGAACTACATGAAGTTTAGTATCAACAATACAAGGATCATACATCATTTAGTGTATGTATTTGTATATTCTAAAATATATAAAATGTCTTATTTAATAAAATGTTCTGTTTATTGATTGATTTTCATGTAACATATTATATTTGTGAATGGAACACTAGGATAAATAATACCTCATTATTGTTAAAGAGTTTCTGATGTATTCACTGACAGTGATAAATTACATGAGTTCCAAATGCAACCTGATGACTACCAAGCATGGCATGTGAGTGTATCTTCTCAGCTATGTAGTCAATTTCTCCTAAAATTCAATTCTTACATAGACTGGTTTTAGCCATAAATTGTAATAACTGAGTTTTAAATACATATTTTAATTACAAATGCTGTATTATACATATTAGTGTATATATTGGAGCATGTGCTTAAGTTCTTGTTCCCATGGAGAACTTCTTAGATGTATTTGAGACAAAATTTAGGTAAATTACTATTCATTGTGGTAATGAAAGAGTTTGTATGCCCATTTGAGGGCATAAAGGAATATTTGGATAAGTTATAAAATATTATTTTCAACACTTCAGGGAATACTAACTCTCTTCTGCTAAAAGGGAGATCCAGGTGCTTTTCCTTTGGATCAAATTATTGTGATGCCTCCGATGTGCCTGTGAGGGCATTTCCCAAAGGGATTGTTGTGTAAGTCAGTGGGTGGAGTAGGGCAGATCCACCCTCAACGTGGGGCAGCATCATCCAGAGGGCTGGTGATTGGACACAAGAGCAACAACAACTCATGGAGGAGAGGCTAATTTGCTCTATATTCTGGAAACAGAACTCCCTTCCGCTTTTAAATGTCAAAAGCACTGTTTCTCTGGCCTGTGGACTCTGGACCTACACGAGCATCCTCCTGCACGTCAGGAGTTTTCTCCTCTGAGAATTATGCGATGGGCTTCCTTAGTTCTAAGGCCTTTGACTCTTTAGTGGGTGATTCTACCAAACTTCCAGTTATCTACCTTTCATATGCTCTATCCTGGAAATTCTCAGCTTTTCACATATTTCTGTGTACTATTACTTTGTTCTCTGTTCAAAACACTGAGAAAGACAATAGTTAAATGAGTTTTACTCTCCAAGTATTAGACACTTGGATTATAAATAAAAGTAACATCAGCTGGAGGAGTAACTACACATAATTAGAATAGCAAGAGCCACTCAGCAGTATTGCTGAGGACAGTCACAGAATCGTATTTATGGTTGTTCAGAAGACCTGAGAGGAGAATGCTAGCTTTAACAGTGTGGTTATCAATTCCTAGTGTCAATGTAGAAGTTGAGAAAATGTCCTGAACAGTGTTTAAGGAGCTAGTCTTAATATTTTTGTTGCAAATGCACAGATACTTTTGTGTAAGAAGTGCATTGTTGAATTTCATTCATTTCTATAGCTTATGTGTCATTGGATATACAGCAGTTTTGCTTATTCTTGGTGTATATATATATATTACCCCCTGTGGAATTAACATAATACAGGAGTTAATCTGATCTATGGTTTACACCAGAGTGCGTCCTTCGGCTCCCTATACTAGCACGAGGTGCCATTATTAAATAAAGTAAGGGTTACTTAAAAGCAGACGCTGCCATTTTATAAGAATCGTAACTGAGACAGCTAGTGAGAGCAGTTCCCAGCATTAGCTTATGAAACAGGTATACACTGGATTAAGGGGTGGTTCATGGCCTTAATGGGGCTGAGTACGATGGCCTGCGATGACATCATCCTTCCGCAGTGACATATGAATTTAAAGTTCTACGTTATTTATTTTTAGAAATTTCTTTTTTGAGATATTTGGATTATAGTTGACCGTTAGTAACTGACACCACAGAAAGAGAAATGGTAGATATGCAAATTCTACATATATAATTATAGCTGCTACCTTTTACATATCTTCTGCAAAAATTATCTTCTTCAAACAACCTTGGACATAGAAAAAGTAAATGGAAGTTTTTCTCGTAATTTTGTACACCAGAATGTTACAATGTGAATAGAATATTTCAAGGTAAAATGAATGGAAAAATAACTATCAGAGGCATTGAATCAAAGGGATGAAATGAGCACAATTATATTTATGTTTGGAATGTATTCCAAAAGGCCAGGTTTAAAATTATTAATGTAATACTGTAAACTACTCTCAAATACCTCTAAAAATCAATAGAAATCTAAAACATTATGATCTCATAGAAAATAACTGCTGCTAGCAATTTCCCCTTTGCAGTCTACAATCTAAGTTTTCATTTTGAAACATAATTTTATCAAGCTGCAAAACATAGGTTTAGATCCCCTAATTTAACATTAGCCACTAGACATTTCATTGTCTTATATGCGTTTCTTTTTTCAATGGTGTTATTCTTCATTCTCATGAGATATGTGCAGGACATAATCATGTAGCAAAATGTAATATAGTCTGCTATATTATTAGGATGATGAAAATATTTTTCAGTGAAATGCTGTTAGATAAAATTACATTTCTAAATGATGATCATTTTTCAGTTGTAAACTTTGCTATGAAGTAACAAATACTATCACCTGTGTATTATCTGAAATATAATGCACCTAGGTATTTAGTAATTAATGTCATGATGACATTAATAAAATCTTTTTCAACAGTAAGCAAACATACTTTTAACATGACATATCTAAGGCTAATGAAGGAAAAAGAGTGACATTGTCTTATTTTTAGTAATAAGGAGAAAAAGTTTTAGAAAACAATGCAATAATTCATATTCAGGGCTGGAGATATAGCTCAGTGGCACAAGTGACTGCCTGGCAGGTGCAAGGTCCTGAGTTCGATTCCCGATACCACAAAAACAAACAAACAAAAATAATTCACATCCAGAAAAACATATTTGTACTTATATTTACTAACTAGTGGATGATAAAAATGAATATGTAAATATATGCTCATCAGAATATTATTTATGATGATATATAGATGTATAATAAACATTATATGCACGATATATATAAATATCACTGTAAAATTTTAGCTTTTAAAAGTTGTCATAATATTTAAAATCCAGTAATTGACAAGATATAATGACATGGGAAATGAGAGCAAAGAGGAAACTACAAATGTGCACTGACAACTGGATTAGACTGAATGCAGAGGTAAAGTATAACTTTTTATTAAGAACTGTAAGATATATTCATTTCTAAATATTTTGATAAATAGGGCAAGGGATCAGCAGTACAGTACCTGCCTGATAAGTGCAAGGTCCTGAGTTTGATTTCCAGCACACTCCCCCATATATATATATATAGGTTTTACTGATTTATTTAGAAAAATAAATTATTAAATTGAAAACTCTTTTTAATATAAAATTTACTTGAAAAAAACTTAGATATTATCTACTCCATTAGTTTAACAAGATTTTTATAATAATATCCCTCAAAGTGAATGATATAAAAAACAGAAATTTGTTCTCACAGTTGTAGAAAATAGAAATTTAAAGTCAGTGTAGCTCATAGCTCAGAAGAAAGGATCTGTTTGAAAAATTGATCTTTGTCTTGTGGATGGTTCTCTTTGGGTCTATGATTTACTTGCTCTATATTTAACTATATTTCCAAATCGCCCCTTCTTTCCAAAACTAGTCATATTAGACCAGGGTGCAGCTGAGTACCCCATTTTAAATAATGGCACTTAGGGTAATGATACTTCAATATAAGGTCATATTCTGACATAATGGACTGAGACTTGAACACATTTTGAGTGCTGGGTGTACTAGAGTTAGAACTGTCTCCAAGTAAAGCAAGTAGTGAAAAGAAAATACTGTGGGTAGCGGTCAAATGAGACGTGGTTAAACTACGAATGTGTGTGATACACGAAGGTGGTCTTCATCACAAGCTGAACCCTGGACCTTGGACTTTCTAGACACATATAGTAAGGAAAGAAATTTGTTTTCCTTATAGGTTATTCAGTCTCAGTTACTTTTTTAGTCTTTTTTTTAGCAACACAAAGTGAAATAAAACAGGGAAAGACATTTTTCAACATAATAGAGTACTTACTCTTTTCTCCATAAAACAGCTGAGCTTTGGTCAAATGTATTTTGCATGTGACTTTCTCACATGCTAAATACATTCACACCACCCCAAGATCATCAAAATGCCTAACTCATTCCACATCAGCTGTAAGTCCAAATTCTCATTTAAGTTGTGTTTGAATCAGACACCCGTAAGACTTAGATGATGCTTATCCTGAGGCTAAATTTCTCTTCAGCTGTAAATCTGTGAAACTAGTGAGTTATTTCTAGTGAAAATATACTATATCAGGGATCAGACAGACTCTCCAGTTCTTCAATCTGAAACAGAAAACAATAAATTGCATCATGGGTGTCTAATAATTCTAAATCTTAGAATGGAAAAAAGAACGAAAAAAATTTTGTTTTGGTTTTTCTCCGGTACCGGAAACCGAACTCACAACCTTGCGCTTGCCAAGCAAGCGCTTTTGCCGCTGAGCTAAATCCCCAGCCCCAGAACGAACATATTTTAAGACTTTATATAATTTGTTTTGGTCTGATACTCTGTTCTTCAAGCCTAATAGGGTACAATCTTAATCTTCTGGGCACGCTAAGTCTCTCTCTTTTACTCTGTTTCTCTCACTCTGACTTTCTCTTTCTTTTGAGAGAGACAGTGAGAGAGAGAGAAAGAGTAAGAGAGAGAGATTTAGTGAGCCTAGATGATATACATATATAGACATATATACATATATATTTTATCTTTTATTCCTCCATTGTAGCCCTGAGCAGGAGATCAGTGGTACAAGGCCAGTAAGATAAGTACTGTATTTATAGATCAATTTTTTCAGTTTTTATGCTTTATTGATGCATCTTTCCATTACATATAGATTGATTCATGTATACTTATTTTTATAGCAGCACAATTAATTAAAAATCCTGGAGGTTGGCTCTATGTCCATCAGTAGGTTAGTGGATACAGGAAATATAAAATTTACCAACAATGGAGTATTACTCCAAAATAAAGAAGGATAAACTTGAGTTATTTGTTGGAAAACTGATGCACGTTGAGACCATAATGTTAAATAAAATAAAACAGATACACAAGCTTCAATATCACACAGTTTCTCTTATATAAGGAAACCAAAATATAATTAAGAGCTAAGTATGAGCTAGATAATAGCAAGTTATTAGGAGAAGGAGGGAAGGTGAAGAAAAGATGATAAAAAATAATTGATATCAATTATGTACATATTTTTTAATTTTTTATAAGACTTACAAAAGCTAAGATTATGTCTAAATTGCTCAACACATACCTTAAAACAGTCAGTACCAGAAGACAAGTTTTATAAGTTTACAACTGACAATTCAATTCTAGTAACACACTTTGATCCTCATATTGCTATTTTTGATGAATGTGTAAAGTGCTGTACAAATTTAACTAGAATACTTATGGTAACAGAAGTATAATAGACATATACTAATAAAATTTCAAGTATATGCAAGATCACTTTTCTGTGAAGTACCCAAGAATATATTCTTCTACAATACTTAAGCATTATGTGACTACCTTTCTGGAAAGAAATGCAAGGTTCATCCAAATTTTTGTATTATGTAAGTATTTTATGTCTTAATATTTACAACCATTAGGTTCAACTAAAATTTTCATTAAACATTTATGCAATGAAATTTTGGCTATAGATTTTACTCTTATACCTTAAAGTGTTTTTGGAAACTTGTTATAGCCTATTTATCAACCATGTTCTATATAGATATCTATCTATTTATCAATAGTATAACTTTAGTTACAATATAGAATTTAGATTTTATACAAATGAGTGGAGTCAAATAAATTTCTTCATTATGGAACTGAATTTTTGGCAACTTAAATTTTCAGAATGTTAGTTATACTTATTAGACTCCCTATGGACAGCATATAAATAAGTACATTGAGCATACCTATAAAAGATCACCCTTTTTGTTTTCTGGGAAATAGCATCATTTTTCTAGTTCTGCACTGTCTTGAACAAGGTTGTAATGAATAATTTATACTATGATAACTTCAACTTATTTATGGTTATTTTGAAGTACCTCACTGAAACCCAAAGTTGTATTTGTTTTTCTTGAACATAAATTTAAAGGAAATCAAAATTAATAGTAAACTTGTAGCTAAAATTAAATGCTTTCCTCATACTTTTAGAGCCTATTCTGTAATTTCTTACTTATTAGTTATGTAAATATCAACAAAATGCAAATTTATAAATCTATTACCTTCACGTGAAATAGTCACATGAAAGTTGTGATATCACTGCGTGCATATTTATTGTATGAGAAAAGTGTCACACAGAGAAACTGAAATATCCGTATTAGTCATGTAACAATTTACTATGATAATATCCATGTGATAAATTTGATATTATCTACAACCTGTAAAAGATGCACATGAAATTAAAATTTAGGAAAATTTTAAATTCAGAATTTTAAAGTGTTTTTCTGTCATTACCTTTGAAAGACATAAATGCACACTTTAAAAAACTATCTTGCAGCATAAATTTAACTAGTAATGAGTAAAAATAAATCCAGATATTAGCCTTTTTAGAAAGCTTTCCCTTTTCATCAAACATCGATAGGTAAAATAATGTCAGTTTGGTTCAATAGATTAAGTAGTCATTTATTTTAAAGAAATATCACACAGTTGATCCTACAAATTTCTTACCCTTCACTGATTGTAGCCTGCATAAAGGAGGCAAAGGAGAACTTTCTAAGGAATAGAAACAGCGACAATGACTCTTTTACCTGCTGTGAAGAGTGTTCCTCAATAAACTCCAAACTTTTTAACATGATCTATAACACCGCACACATTACGATTCCTCTCCCTCTGTCAAAAGTCATGTCCTATCATGCTTTCTATTGCTTCTTTGCACAGAATATGTGTGAATTAAGATTCTGGGGTTCATTGGACAATAGTATGGTCATGTTGAAGCCTTATAAGACCCAGAAAAAAAGGGATCTGCTGACAAATTTTCAGAATCCTCATTTAAGGAATATCAAATAACAAATATATTCTTTTAAACTGAAAACTTTGTGATAATTTAAAAGGGGAAATAATCTACTGCAGACTATTACATTGCTTCTATCTCTTCTTTGTACTTTGATCCATTACTTGTTCCATTTTCTTTTTCTTTCTTGCTAAGAAAGTTTACCAACAACCTTTGTGTACCATCCACTGTGATTTAGGTCCTGGTGGTGTGCAGAAAGTGGACCAGATATTGGATACTTTTTAATAAATTCAGGCTCAGTAACCCATTTATACTCTTCCTATTTAAAAAAAATGATTTAAGGAAAGTAATGCTATTGAAATAGTTACAAGAATAATAAATAAATGAGAAATATTATGGAAAATTAGTATTGCTATTAATTCAATTAGATAAATATACTGACCTTACTAATACTTGGAAAACTTTATTATACGGATTTTCAAGTTTTCTAAATGTTAGAAAATTATATTTTTTGTTGTTTTTCAATGGTCTACTACTCTTTTAAGGTTTAATTTTTTCGTTTCTTTTCTTGCTAGCTATTGAATTTTCAGCAATTTGGTTTAAGAAAAGGTATGGTTAGGTTCTATTCCAAAGTCAAAAAGACAAGCTAATTTACTTTTTTCCATTTATGAAACAAAGGTCTTTTTATTTTTATTTAAGTTCTAACAAATGATTTCTTTCAAGGAAATAAGAATTATTGTGCTATTACTAACTAAGCTTAAAATATATTGTCTATGCTTTTCATTTGCAGTCATGCAAGATTTGTACTGTAAAGTTAAGAAATTCATTTCCAAAAATTTATGCTAATTTTACTACTTGCTACTTACAAGTGTTAGCTCTGAAACTGTGGAAATGTAATGAACAGAGTCTTTTTCATCTATAAATTTGTATATAAATGCAAAATACAGGTAGCAAAATGGTGAACAAACTATAGTATATAGAAATCAGAAATTTGATCAGAAATGCTTGCTAAATGACCCCAGCGGTATTATATTCTTACAAGTAAAAGATTTAGTCAAGTCTTACTCTGGCTACTAAATCAATGAAAACGGGACAAAATTAAGAAACATTTTAAGCCTGCCTAATAGTGTACATCATTGAATCTAGAAAGAAGCAAAAGGCTTTTCATTCATTTAATTTACTAACCAATTGCTCAGCATGGAATTCTAGTTTGACAAGAGAATTGGGCTATTCAAATTGGAAGAGTGAACCCTTGAGAGATAATAAACTTGGGTTTTTATGGGGTTACTAAAGAAAACAGATATGGCAATCCTCAAAGCCAGACAATTTCAGTTGATTTTTTCAGGTTGAAAGACTCTAGCTGATGACTACAAATCAATTACAGTTAACTTATTTTTCCCTACTGTTCAAAGATTGGACTTGAACAGCAAGGGGCTTGTTTCTATGAAGAGAGGGTATCACGAACAATTGAGAAAGTTACTTTCTCAGTAGGGAGCACTGGCAAATTGAAATTGTACAGAAAAAAAAGTCCTTTAAAAAACTTGGGGAAAATTCCATATAGTTTATTTCAACAAATATCCAGTGATTTGTCTTGAAGTGTTTGTATATGAAATCTCAGTGAAGAAATGAATCTCAATTTTTATCTTCTCCAGTATCTATATAACTTTTGTACTGTGAAATAAACACAGATTATCTAATTACCTGCCCATACAAAAGGTAGTGTTTTTCTCATATATCAGTAAAATAATACCATCATGGTATATTTTGAATTGTTTAAAGTAGTATATAAAATATTGGATAGCACAGTATTTAAAAGGTATTATAAAGTAAAACATTACTTGTCAGCTTATCCCGTATCATTAGATAGTTTTAGCAATAAAATATACAAATTTCTGGGATCTGAGTTTTAATTACATGCATCAGTGCAGTAGAGGTTAGATACAGATTTGGTGAAAAAAGAGATTTAAAAGCAAATTTAGGTTTGAATAAAACCAGTTGCTCTTACTGACATTGAGACAGTTGCTTCATATTTCCTAGTCTCAGCTTTTTATACAGTGAAGGTGCTACCAGTAATTATCCCAAGGAAATATAACATCCCAATGAATAAAGTTGGAGTAAGGTCATTGGTAAATACAAAGTCTGTAATTAATACTAATTTTAAAGGTTTGAATATGTTAAGTAAGAACCTGTTTAGGAAATCATATATAATTTTTCTTTTTAGAATTTTTTTGTGGGTATAATTAATCTTAGCAGGTATTTTCAAGTCTTTTTCTCCCTGAAATGTTTTTATCCTTTTATTGATAGTACCTTTACTGAATTATCAGCATTTAGGAAAAGAGTCACTTTCTAGAAGATAGATAGATAGATAGATAGATAGATAGATAGATAGATATTGATATAGATATAAAATCTGCTGACAGTAGTGAACAGTCAGATGAGGTTTAAAAGTAAAGGATGGCTTTTAAGTAGTCCACATTACTATCAATCTTATAACATGATACTTTCACGTATGATGAGGTGGCTGGGGCTATAACTCAGTGGCACAAGCTCCTGCCTGGCAAGTGCAAGGTCCTGAGTTCGATTTCCAGTCCCAAAAAAAAATAATAATAATTAGGTATGATGAGGAAACATATTTTCTATCATATTATTTGACAACATATAAACTTAAAAATTCTACTAAGGAAATGAAAATAAGCACATGTATTTGGTAAATATTTCCATTTATGTGTAAATGGAAAAAATAAAAATAATGTTCTGAATATCGTGATTTTTGGTACCCAACACGTATTTTGCCATAAGCAGTACAATCAGCAAATGAGTGGAAAGGACTGTTTAATATTTTAAGAGTCAGACATCATAAATAACATTAAAGTAGTTAATTAATCTATCTAGAGTCAAATTTGACATCGCATTTTAAAATCATTAAACCACAAATGAGTTGCAAACATTTTTTTTTCTGCTTAAAGTAAATACTTCAAGGAAGTTTCATAAGTGAAAATGAAAATGGAGAAAAATGAAATGTTCTATTAAAATTGATAATTACAAAAGGTATTATGTGTCAATGCTTCAAATAAAACTTTTTAGTAGATAATCAATATAATATTACTATAGCAAAATAGACCTAATATGCTCTATGAAGGAATCTTTTTCTATAGCACAGAAATGTATTGCCCATAGAATAAAAAAGTTAAATACTTAAGTTCCTGGACTGAATTAATAACAGTTTTATCTCATTCCTGTTAACTTTATATTCCAACAAAATTTTAACTGTGGTTAAGTAACATAATGATTTATAACTTTCATTATACCTAAAACAAAATATTCAAGATAGTCTGCTTTAAAATGTAGTACTATTATAACTACTCATCATTTTCAGTTTTAAGGGAACAGAGATGTAAGTGATACAGCACTGACAAAGCATCATAGACCTAGGTATAGAGGTTGAGGTAGAAATACAGATTGAAATAGAGACACACATAAAATAAAAGATAAATGTATTAGTCCTCAGATTCTTTTCTGCAATGGTAATGAATAAATTTGAGTGAGTAATACAGGAAGATAGTCTCTCACTTCAAATAAACATAAAATCACACACATACATATATGTAATATATACGTAAATATTATATATATACATATTTAATATATATTTTACCATATGTATGGTGAAATAAATAAATTGCTAAAGTTCAGGAGAAATAATATATGTTCATGTACATACGTATATATTGTAAATATAAGTGAATATAAATATTGTTTCTAAAGTCTTTACACTGCATGTAGTTCACTTATAAAATGATATCATTACTTCAATTCTTAATATGACTGATATTAGTCAACATACATGATCAGTTTTTAATGTACAGTCACAATATTTTTGAGGTCAAATATGTGATATACTTATAAATATATTATACCATTGTTGATTTTGATTCTAATAAGGGAAACTATCATTTTTCAAAAATCTTATACCTATATGCTTTCAAATATATTAATAATTTTGCATTTAAGTTGCTGTCATATATCATAGGAAAAAGTTCTGCAAGACTTTTTAAAATTCAAGAAAATTTCTTACAACTATTAGACTTATTCACCATGCATGACAGCTGATATTAAATATTCAGTTCCATACTATTTTGATAACATGGAACCATATGTACAATGGGCAGTGTTCTTTTCAAATGTCAGAGTTGAAGATGGTTAATTAAGCTGTTCAGATGTCTACAAAGAGACAAAATGAAACACCAATGAATAGTAGCAAACAATAAAGCATATCACAGAAAGCAGTTCATATGACTGTTATTCATAAATATAGACCAAGGGTAATACTCATCCTTTATTCCTCTGAAGAATTCTGATAAAAAGTGATACCAATAAAGATTAAAAAACAAACATATGTTCAATGAACCTAAAATAACAATGTGGTGAAACATTTAGTGATGCTTTAAATAAATATGAAGGAAGATGTGATAATAATAGTAATGTTTAAAATAAAACCATATTATTAAGATATTGTAATGAAAAAATCAAGTTATGTAAAACTTGACATATGTGCTTATGCATAATTCCAAAGGAAACAGTTTAGCAGCTGAAATATATTAAGTGGCTATCTTTATAAAGCTTTATTACAAAATATCAATTATAAAAATTTGCAAAGTTCAGAATATTCATCAAATGAATTGTTAGGAAGTAATTTCAAAGTTGTATCATGATATATTTGAAATTAATATATTCTTTTTAATAGTTTTCCAAAGAGTTAGTGTGGGAAAGACAATTGGTAAGAAATGAAAATATGACAATAATAAGAATGAAATGATTCAGAATTATCACAATAATCAAGGATGAAATCAATAACATATCATTCATGAAACATGATACTGATTACCTATTGAAAGCTAGGTACTGAGCTTTGAGCACAGAAATATGATTGACACTCAAG
Source organism: Chinchilla lanigera (assembly GCF_000276665.1). NCBI lineage: Eukaryota > Metazoa > Chordata > Mammalia > Rodentia > Chinchillidae > Chinchilla > Chinchilla lanigera. The sequence goes on from NW_004955407.1 coordinate 9,716,041, forward strand.
ATAAAGTTTTAATGACTGTTTTGTTTATTGTAAGAAACACACAATGAGATATTAAAATTATATAGAGATGGATTTATCTTTAGGGTTATATTTTGAACATTTTCTATTCATTAATAAGTACAAATAGTAACTTTGCAAATTGATATATGCACACATATATAAAATACTATGAAATGTAAATAAAGAGATATTTATGACTAGTGACTTCAATCTTAAACAAATTTGTATTTTTCTTGCTTTTCTTTTTGCTTTATCTTCAAATTATTTCTAAAAGAAACACAAATGTAAGATATAGATGAGCACTGAAATATTTTGTAACAAAATCCATTTCTCTCTACCCAAAATGCCAAGAAATATGACTCTGCAAAGACTCAAAATGTTTAGAAAAACCTCTACATACTGTGGCCAAATACCAAAGAAACATACACTGACCTAGTTCTATTAAAGCCAGCAAAGGCGGCATATAACCTAGCCAGTTAACAAGTAAAAGTGCTGGAAGAAAATTTATGGAATGTAAACATTAAGGGATGAGAGTTTGAGTGTCCATTTTTAAGACACACTAGACTGAGAGCAAAGAAAATTGTTAGAGGGAGAGGTTTTATATGATGATCAATCCATTACACAATCCTGAATTTTTAAATATCTGATAAATGTGTGAAGTAAATGCTAAAACAAATGAAAAGAGAAACAGACAAATCCACAGTTACATTTAGACACTACAAATGATGTTCTTCAATGTTTGATAGTACATCCAGACAGAAAATCACTGAGGATTCAGAAAAGTACAGTATCATCTATGAACATGATATAATTAAGAAAGATGAAGTGTCAAAAGAAAATGAATATCAAGTACCCTAGGCCAGTGCTAAATATTGAAGGATTAGGCCAAACAGGTATCTGCTTCTCTTCCCCCATAATTTGAAGAGGTAGGATCTTGCAAAAGACTCAAAATCCAAAAATCAGCTACACCTGGAAGACATTTCTGAGAAGTAGTCATTTCCTAACGGTTATAAATATTATTAATAAAGCCACTCACCATAAAGAATTTATAAGCATCAGACATAGGAATTAATCTGAAAAAAAAATAGAAAATGATAAGATGCTTAAGCAAGATGCAACTCCAGACCTCCAGCATGAACACACAAACACAAACACGCACACACACACACACACACACACACACACACACACACACAAGGAGAGAGTAAGAAGGAAAAATCCAAAATCCACCCAGTTTGGAAGTGATAACAGTGGAAGTAACAAAGCTATGAATGAGATTCTAAAGTGATCACAGTGGAAGTAACAAAGCTATGAATGAGATTCTAGAAAAAATTAAATCAGAAATAATTTCTCAGATAAGTATAAATAATAATGAAAGACATGCTCAGTGAATTTAGAACAAATACAGATTATTTTAAAGAGTGGAGCTTAGAAAAATGGTGGAAAACATGAACATTCAACATACCAAAGAAATGGAATCCATGAAGCACATTCAGACAGATAACCAGGAGACTAAAAATTCTATTGAAATTTTGCAAAATTGCATGAATGAAAGTGAAGAAAAAATATCAGACCTAGAAGACATGATTGTTGCTAGTCATTACAAAAAGAAAGATCTTTTAAAAATACAAAGGACCATGAAATAACAATCCAAAAGCTGCAAGATGATGCAAGGAAGAACAAAATAATATTGATTGGAGTTGATAAAAAAAAAGCAGGACACATCAGAAATGACACAAAAAACCTGTTCACAGTAATAATGGCAACACACCTCCCAAGCAGAAAAAGAGAATCTGATATACAGTTATGTGAGGCATGTAGAACTCAAAATAGTCTGGGTAAAAAGGAAACTTCAGCAAGGTATATATTAGTTAAGAATCCAGAAATTCAACACAAGAACAGAATATTAAAAGCTGTTAAAGAAAAGAAACAAATCACCTATAAAGGAAAGCACAACAGAATCACAGCACATTTCTAAACAAAACCCTCAAGTCATGGAGTGCTTAGAGAGAAGTACTTCAATCCCTGAAAGAAACCAGTCTCCAAACCCAGACTGATGTACTCCACAAAACTGTCTTTCAAATTTAAGGGAAAAATAAGACACTTGCATGCCAAAGAAGACCTGTAGAAATTTGTGACCACCAAACCAGCACTCCAAAATGTTTTGAAGAATATTTTACAAAGAGATAACAAGGACTACAACTTGATGAGCCCAAACAGAATAAATCTATCAGGAAAGACAAGCAATTAAATGGGGGGGATAAATAATAACATGAAAATAACATGGAAAGAGTCAGTCAATTCATATCAGGTATAACCATCATTGTTAATATTCTCAATTCACCAATCAAAAGAAATAGACTGTGAAAGTGGATCAAGAAGGAATATCCAACAATATGCTGCATATAAGAAATAAATTTAATTTAAAAAAAAATAATAGCCTGAAAGTCAAAGTCATAGACAATACTCTATGAAACAGCAACTGAGAAAAAGGTAAGGGTAGTTATTCTATTTGCATACAAAGTGAATTTTAATACAAGATTTGTTAAGAGAGACAAAGTTCACACATCCCAGTAAGGGGAACAATCCAAGAGGGAGAGATAACAATCATAAATATATTTTCACCAAATGCGGGAGCATCCAACTATATTAAAACAAAATATCAACAGACAAATAATGAAATAACCACTAATATAATTGTATTGGTGATCTCAATACTCCAATCATAAATAAACATATCAACTGGACAAAAATTCAATAATAAAATATCAGAATTGAACCAAACATTTGAAAAAATTACTTACTAGATGTCTACAGAGTGCTCTCCTCTACAGTATAAGAATCCAAATTTTTCCCAGCTGCACACAAGACAGTTTCCAAAGTATACCACATATTACCTCATAGGAGATCCTTAAATAAATGCAAAGGAATTGAAATTATCCTATGCATATTATCAGACCATAGTGCAGTGAAACTGGAAATTAATGACAAAAGAAATGAAAAGAAAACTCCATAAAAACATAGAAATTGAATATCAACCTCCTGAAGAATCATTGAGTCACAGATGAAATTGAAGAAGAAATTAGTTTCCACAATTAAATAATAATTGTATTGCAACATACTAGAACTTCTGCAATGAAATGAAAGAGGACTATGAGGGAAATTTATATTGGTGAATCTCCATATCAGAAGAAACAGTGCAAGATTAAATAAACAATCTAAAGTTTAACCACAAGCTTCAAAAAGAAAAAAAGTAAGTCAAAAAGGAAGATCATATGAGAGAGGAGAATATAAACTTCATAGCAGAAGATAATGCAATAGAGACTGAAAAAAAAAAAAAAACAGAACAAAGAATCAATGAATCAAAGAGTTGGTTCCTTCAAAGATTTAACAAAATTAACAAACCCTTAGCCATCCTTATCTAAACAAGGAAAGAAAAGTCTCAAATCCATGCAATTAGACATGAAAAGGGAGAAATCACAAAAGATTCTGCAGAAATCGAGAATAATCTTCAATACCTACCTACTGTGAGAACCAGGTTGGGTAATTGACAACTGGTAGTCAACATATAACACTCAGCTAAACTGAATCAATGTAGTGCTGCGTATGGCAGGTCCACCTAAGGATTGTTGCCAACAAAATAAAAAGAACAGGAGAGGAACAAGTTTAGGTGATGTTAAGGGGCTATTGGTTCTCCTTGGGCTGTTGATTCTCCTGGAGGAGCTTGTCATACAGGCTTTCCTGACATTAACTCAGCTGTTCTCTTCATCAAAGGAACTTGGGACCTTGTTGTCACTGAGAATGTCTGCGGGTCACTTTGGGGGAGCTCTGATCCTTTGAGCATCAGTACCTGGCTCTGGAGGAGAAGATGTTGCACTGTTCAATGTCCTGAAGAAGCTTGTTGCACTGGCTCTCTTG
>NW_004955407.1:9720858-9728866 GCF_000276665.1 Chinchilla lanigera
CAGGGATTCGGGGATGGTTCAGCATACACAAATCAATAAATTCAGTATACCAGAGCCAAGTACAAATATCATATGATCATCTCAATAGATGCAGAAAAAGTGCTTTGCAAATTCCAACACACAGTCACGATGAAAACCCTAAACTAAATTAAAATATATGGATATGATTTAATCAGATAAAAGCTACTTATGACAAACTAACAACTAACATCATATTAAACAGAAAAAACTGAGAGTTTTTACTCTAAAATAGGGAACAAGAAAAGGATGTTCAGTGTCACTCTGCTTTTATTCAATAATGTTCTGAAAACATTAGGCAGATCAATTAGACAAGTGGAAGAAATAAAAGGAACAAGGATAGGAGAGGAAGAAGTTAAATTATCATTATTTGCACAAGACATGATAGTGCACACAGAAGACCGCAAAAACTCCACCAAAAGACTTCTAGATGTTGTTTGTCTTTTTGAGGCAGGGTCTCACTATGCACTCAGGCTGGCCTTGAACTTACTTTGAAGCCTAGGCTGAACTTGAACTCACAGAAATCCTCCTGCCTCAGACAACCTGAGTGGTGGGATTACATGGAGTTTCCACCATCCCTGCTTTAAGATTTCTAGATTTAATAACCAAATTCAGCAGGATAGCTCGATATAAATTTGACAATCAAAATTCAATAGCATTCTTGTATGCAAATAATAATCTAGTGAAAGAAAAATCACTAAACCACACCTTTGACAATAGCATCCAGAAAATGAAATATCTAGGAATCCATATAACAGAGGAACTAAAATATCTTTATGTTGAAAACTACAGTATTATAAAAAAGGAGATTAAGGAAGATATCAGAATATAGAAAGATATAACTAGTTCTCAGGCAGGAAGAATCAATATAGTGAAAAATGGCCATATTTCCAAAATTGTTATGCCAATGTAATGCAATCCCAATCAAAATATCATTAGTATAACACATGGAATTTGAGAAAGCAATCCTAAATTTCATTTGAAACCAGAGGAGACATACTATAGCAAAGCAATTCTGAGCATCAAAAGCAATGCACAGCATATCACCATCCCTGACTTCAAATCATGCTATGAAGCAACTGTGAAAAAAAATCGCATGATACAGGCAAAAATAAACAGACCTGATGATACCTGTGGAAAAATAGTATTATACTGGAAAAAAAACAAACAAACAGCATAGAAGATTCAGAAACAATGTTCTTAGCCACAGTATCTTTTATAAAGATGCCAAACATCTTAACTGGAAGAAAGCCTCTAAGATATGCTTTTGGGAAAATGGTAATCTTTCTACAGTCAAAGATTAGGACTACACTCATATCTTTCAATGTGCAATAAATGAAAATCAAAATGGATCAATGATCTAAATATTGAAACAGAAATACTAAATCTGCTGGAAGATAGAATAGGTAGATTTTTGGGGGAGATAGGTGTACGCAAAGATTTCATGAAGAAAACCCCAACTGTATGAGAAACATCACAAAGAATTAACACTGGGATCTCATCTTATTAAAAAAATTTTCAAGTCAAAGGAAACCAAAATCATTGGGAAAAGGCAACTCACAATGTGGGAAAAATCTTTTTCCAGCTGTTCCTCTCGTAAGAACTAATATCTAAAAAACATAAAGAACTTAAAAAAATCAGAGCACCCAAATTTAAATACCCAACCCAAAAATGGGCATCTGAGATGAATAACACTTCTCAGAAGAATTAGTAAAGTCAAATAAATATATGACTGGTCATATGAGAGAGACAAATTAAAACAATGCTGAGATTTCATCATACTCCACGAGGAATGACTATTATTAAGACAACAACTAATAACACATGCTGTTGTGGCTGTGGGGGAAAAGGGACCTTTCACTGTTGGTGAGAACGTAGGATGGTATAACTGCTATGGAAATCAGTGTGGAGATTCATCAGAAAATTAAAACTAGAGTGTCTGTTCAACTCAGTGATTCCCATTTCTTGGCATTTTTCTGAAAAAAAAAAACCACACCATAGTCATATATGCACACCCATGTTTAATAGTGGCACAGTAATCTTGGAAGCAGTTGAAATGACCATCAATCCATGAAAGGATAAAGAAGATGTGGGGGTTTTTTATACAACTGAGTACTACTCAGCCATAAAGAAAGACTTGAGACATTTCTAGGTAATGGATGAAGCTTGAGGGCATACTCGTAAGTGAAATAAACTGGACAAATGCGTAAATACCATATTCTTTGGTGTGACAAACTGAAAGTGTAAGTAAAGACCAAAATGTTAGAGATACTGTGAAATAGGAAGAAAATGTTCAAATGGAATGGGAACTAGAAAGAGAGAGGGAAAGCAATGAAGGGAAAAGAAGAAAACAAGAAGGAAAAATGGAAACAAAGCTTTTGCAGATATGGAGAGGAGGAGGGGTTGTGGGAAGTATCCGGGAATAGGGAAAAATAAGTATAAAAATAAATTGTGTAGAGGTACAAATTTTCTATAATGAATGTACAGCAGTAAACATAATTTTTAAAAAATAAAACTAAAGCTTATCAAACACAAGGGAAATAATGAAAATGTCAAATGCACTGGAAGTTTTACTATACATAAAAAGATAAAGATGAAGATTAAGATTAAAACTGAGAGATACATTCTTGACCAATCAGAAATTATGGCAATTATTGCTTCTTGAATATTAGTTTTTTTGTTGTTGTTCATTTTGTTTTATTTTGTTTTGGTGCCGGGGATCAAACTCAGGACCTTGCATGTTTTAAGCAGGTGCTGTGCTGCGGAGCTATATCCCCAGTGAGGTGTTCCTTCTAAACTGAAAAAATTAAATGTGCTGTGTCAAAGTCATATGATCTAGAAATATAAACATTCAAAAATTTAGCTATATCTACTTTAAATTTTTAAAGCACAAATAAATTGAGAGAAGTAGAAGCAAGATATACCATGTCAGGCACAAATTCCTTACAATGAATGTTATCATTATATATGTCTATAATGTACCAAGAACATAAACCAGTGTCTATTAAAAAAATTGAAGACACTGGAAAAAAAGAAAAGGAAAATACATATTGAACCAAATGAAAATATTGCAACATTTTGTTTTATCAAATACAAAAGAAATTTGTATATCCAGTACCAAGGAATTTTGTGAGGCACAAATAAGTGAGTTCTAAGGGAGAAAATTATAACATTAAATGCACACATTTGAAAAGAAAAAGTCATGATGCTTCAGCTTCAGCATATTATTGGAAATATTTGGAACCAGATATATTTCAGATTTAGAATATTGTTGGGTTTTGGAATATTTGAATATTAATAATGAGCTATCTTAAGAATAGAACTTGTATAAAAACATAAAATTCATTTCTGTACCATACATATCTTAAATACAGTGTGAAGGTAATTTTCTCTAATACTTTTTTTAGTAATTTTTTGCATGAATCAATCTATTAGATAGCAAATGTGTTGAATTTGAGGTTCTCATGTGTGGTAGCACCATCATTCATCATTCCAAACTATATACTACCATTAAGCAGTTATTTTCTTAAACTTGTTAAGTTAGGAATACTTTAGTACATAATATTTATATAATGAAAAATATGATTCATGTGAGAAAACTAGCCAGTACGCTAGTATCACCTAAATATGTGTATCGATGGCTAAGCGAGAATACAAATAATATAGGCTATTTTATTTTAGATGCTATATTTTGTTTAAAATAGTTATTTACACTTTATTTTTTAAGTAAGAGAAAATATCAGAAGCAACTGAGGGACTAGGAAGGGGTTCCTATAGGTTTAAATATTTTGCTGAGTAGCTTTTTAGAATGTTTCTTCCAGTCATCACTTTCTTAAGTTTATTTTGTCTTAAACATCTCTCTTTTTTTTTTTTTTTTTGGTTCCGAGAATCAAACTCAGAACCTTATGCTTGCCAGGCAGGCGCTTGTGCCAGTGAGCTATAGCCCCAGCTAAACATCTCTTTGATTTTAAGAAGTGACTTGATATCTTGTTCTATTTTGAATATAAGTTTTCCTAGTCCTGCAAGGAACCCAGGTCACATTTTTACACTGCTATCTATCTTTACAACATCACTGTTATCATCATTCATCACGATCACCTTGACTTAGAGTCATTATGGCTGCCCCATTGCAGATCAATGAATGAACATACTGAAACTGGTCCAGGGTAAAAGCTTTTTTATATGAATCCTCCTGCTTATCTAGACACATGGAATTTGCATATGCAAGGAATTTGGGCATCACTTAGTTTGTCTTATTTGACACATAAAGTTCTTCAGAGCTACTGTTTTATCACTGTCACTAACCACAGTTGTAGGCTAGAAGTTGCACCAGGCATGTACAATTGTACTTTTAATTACTGCATTCCAAGCACTGACTACTGCATATATGTCATTTTTTATGACAAACTACTTTTAAAAATATTCCACATTCATGCTACCATGCTATAGCAAAGAAGTGTTTTTATGTTTACTATTTACTTATTAAACGATAATCTGGTCATATAGAAAAAGTACTGAGTCATATTTGGTGGAAAATAATGGCACAAACATTTTTATAAGGATTTCAGCTACTGGATGAGCAGAAGAGTTTTCAAATAACAAGGTTCTGTAATTATCTCGCAGCCCTGTTTTCCTACAGTAACCATAAACCACTGGTACAGAAATAATCCTGAAAACAATGACAATAGGTGTCCCTTCTAATCTATGCTTCTTCAGCATTACAATGGTATGGTAGGACATTTAATCCTGTAAAATGGAGAGAGCATGGGATTTTGTTTGTCACAGCAAGTTTACATAACGTGAGCCTGCCACTTTAGCGCTTCTTGGCACAGCTGTGTGTCATTGGCATCCTTACTTCCTGTGGAGGTTATCTCATGAGTTGCAGCCAATGCCTTTGTGGGGCAATAGTGCCAAAATAAGCAGACTTTTAATCAGTACTTTAGACTTGTTCTAACATCACATTTTCATGACCAATACCTTGAGAAATTTGTCAATGAACTTGTTCACTGGTTTAACACCAGAAATATTTAGAATTACAATATCATGTCTCTTCTTAAATTTCTATTCTCAATCAGTTGAAAATTCACAATTCTCTTAATTTTTAAATTCCTTGCGATTTTGCTTTATCATAAATAGCAACCATTGTGTGGCACGTTTTCATCACAACACTGGTGGAACTAATTTTCTGTGTGTAATCCTGATCCTCCTTTTCAGTTTTAAGCAGTGTTTTTCTATTTTCATGAACTTTTTGTTATCATTTTCAGAATAGAATTCAGCAGTTTATTCTTTTGTTTGTTCAGTTCATCTGTGGTGGTCATTCCAACACTATACTTTTCTGTATGTAGCTTCCTCAATATCATTCTCTGCTATAGAAATAAGTAAATGCTTGTGGGTTTTTTGTTTTGTTTTGTTTTGTTTTGTCTTCTTTTTTTGTTTGTTTTTATTACTGTTATACCTAGATAGTTTTAGAGATTTTTGACATTTTTCAGCAATATTGTTACAATACACAAGAGAATAAGCAAAAATAAAAATATGCTGAGTAATGCACGTAGGAATTGATCTTGTGTGAGGAAGCATGAAGAACTTATCTTTAGTCACCCACCTTTTATATATTTGTGGTTAAGCCTGCATGGAAAAAATCTAGGCATGTGAGAAAAACATATTTCAGTGGAACAAACCTGTGTCTTGCTCTTTGTTTTCAACTTAGAGGTTCTAAATAAAAAGTGTGTTAGGCAACTATGTTTTAATTTCAATTCATTACATGAACTCATATAAGTGAAATTCCCACATTTGATATCATATTAATCCACAACAAGTTTTGGACTTTGGACCACTTCACAATGTAGATTTTCACAATAGAGATCTACTTGTACTCACAATGATCATGTGAATACATTTTTTCATTTTATGAAATGCCTTTATATATTATTTACAGCACCTTTCAAAGAATAAATATAACTTTTAAAATGTAATTGATATTTTCCATTAGATGAATAGAATGCAAATTTTTTTCTATTCTGTAGATTGTCCTTTCATTCTGTTGGTTGTTTCCTTTTCAGTGCAGAAGTTGTTAATTTTATATAATACTGTTTATTGATTCTTGATGCTATTTCTTGTGAAATTAGGGTTTTGTTCAGAACCTACGCATATATGCATGTATCTAGCTTATTTTTCTTCTAGCAGATTGTTTGTTTTAATATTTAAATGTTTGATTAAATTTTATTGTAGTTTGTTAAATGGCGAAAGTATTGACCTGGATTCAACCTTCTGCATTTGTGTAGTCAATTTTCCTAGCATCTTTTTAACAGAGTATGTTTCTTTCATTATAAGGTTTTGAACACGTTATCAAAGGACAAATGGCTGAGTGAATGTGGCTGGGGTTCTTTCTGTACCACCTATTCCATTCTATTTACACACATGGCTGTTTTGGGTCATGTCACAAAAAATGGTGTTTTTATCGCTGCAAACTTGTAATTTAACTTGAAATCTGGGCTTCTGATGCCTCAGGCTTTGTTCTTGTGGAGTATGATTGCTTTGGCTATTCTAGGTCTTTTCTGGTTCTATATAGATTTAGCATTTTTTTCTCTAGTTGTTTGAGAAATATCAGTATTTTGAATGGATTACATTAAATATATATATATATATATATATATATATATATATATATATATATATCAGTAATGGCCATTTTGACAATATTTGTTCTGACTGCCTAAGAATAAGGGGTGTCTTTCTATTTTGAGATGTCCTCTTTAAGAATTAAAATTAAGTATAGAAAGATCTTCCTTGTTCATTACACCATGCTTGCCTTGTTCTAAAGATGAGATTTTGGAATGCCTTGACAGCATATTATAACATGAGCAGGAATCCCAGGTGAACCTGACCACTCCCCAAGACAGCTCGTTTCCTATCCATCTAGAACATACAGATGTTTGTTCTCTTAGGTACTTGGTCAGTCCCTGGGGGCTCAGACTCCTTGCTTCTAATCACATACACAGTTGGAAAACTACCACTTTCCTCTCAATGCTATTTAATGACCTTTACTACAAGAGGGCTCTGTAGTCTCCTTGAGAGAGTACCCTTCCTGGACCCTTTCCTGATGGAAACCCAAAAGCCATATAAAGGGACTCTCTATTGAATAGGATATGGAATTTCAAGTGATGAAATGCTTCCAATTTAGTGATGTACATTTCTGAACTTTTTTCTTTGTATAATTGTGAAGGTGTTTAGTGAACATTACTAAAAGTTTATTAATTTTTTTTTTATTTCTTTCATCTTAATGTTACATGCTTCTGTTCTTTGCAGCTCTGGACCTGTAAATTAAGCAACTGAAACTGCAGTCTCTTTAAGTCTATATCTTTTTGTCTATTTCAGAGTACTACAGAGTACTTCCTTTCATGGAGGAAATTTTTCTTATTCTTAGTTAAGTTAATTACTAAGTACTTAATTTTTGAGGCTATTTTGAATGATGTTTTCCTAATTTCTTTCTTGGAGGATTTATTATTACTGAAAAAGAATACTATTGATTTCTGTTGTTGATTTTGTATTCTGCTTAATATTTCAATCTGTTTATTAATTTTAGCAGTCTTTCAGTGGAATTATGGGGGTCTTCTCTATATAGGATTTTATCATCTGTGAAAAAAGGATTGTTTGACTTCTTCTTTTCCTGATTCCTTTTTATTCCTTTTTATGCCTGATTGATTATGTTGGCTAAAGTTTCAAATATTATATTGAAGAGGAGTGGCTATGGAAAGGAAAATCTTTCAGGTTTTTCTTAACATGATGTTGGAAGTAGGTTTTCCATAAGTGAATTATATCAGATTGAGATATGGTCCTTTTCTATCTATTTTCTTAAGAGTTTCCTACCATGAATGTGTATTAGATTTTGTCCAAGGTTTTTCTGCATAGCCCTCTACATAGAGGAAATAATATGATTTTTTCCCTTTCATCTTCTCATAAGATAAATTACATCTATTGATATATATATATA
>NW_004955407.1:9729818-9736206 GCF_000276665.1 Chinchilla lanigera
CTCACTGATCTTTGAGAGTATATTTAATCTCCAAGTGTTTACATAGTTTGTGTGGTTTCTTTGCCATTGATTTCCAGTTCTATTACAATATTATCTGGTAATACTCCTGGAATAAATTTGATTATTTTATATTTATTTAAGTCCAGTTTTATTGTCTTGTGCGTAGTTTACTTGGGACAAACTTCCATGTGCTCCAGAGAAAAAAGTATTTTCACTTCATGAGTGGAACACACAATAGTTACATATTAGATTATGTTGTTCAAATATATGGTCATTACTTGTTGATTTTTGATGTAGTGTGATAGTGAGGCCTCTCACTAAGATTGTTGATGTTAGTCTGGCTTTTAAGTCCAGCAGTATTTGTATTATGAAGTTGAGTTTCCTCAACTCATAGTTTGGTTTGTGTTTGGTACATATATATTTTTTTCATTGTTATCACTTCCTGTGGAATTGTTCCTTAGCTAGTAGGTACTGACTTTGTTTGCTTCTTCTGATTAGCTTTGACTTCAAGTCAGTTTTGTGTGGAAATTTGGTGGCTACTCCTCCTTGCTAAGGCTCTACCTATTTTATGGACTATTGTTTCTATCATTTTATTTTTAGTCCATAAATTTTACAGAGATTAATTGTATTTCTTATATATAACATACTTTTGGCATAGCTTTTTTGTTTGCTTTTAAGTGGAAGAGATCTAATTCTTTCTTAAAAATTTTATTAGTACATGTTTTGAGTACATAGTGATTATATTAATTCTATGGAATAGGTACATGTGCATAATATATTGAAATTATTTTTGCTCCTTCCATTCAGGTTTTAGTTTTCTAGGATCAGATTCATTTACTTATCTTATTCAATCTTATCTTACATATACAGATTAAAAATCAGACTACTAGACCCAAAAACGTATGAAATATATAAGACAATTGTACTGATAAAGTACACTTTTTGATACATTGTGTTCACTGGATTATAATACTTTCTCTTTCTTTCTCTGTCTCTCCTTATTGTCTTTACTTTACTTCATACTTTCTTTGTATATTATTTTTCCCATAAGAAAAACCATTGATATTTAACCTTATAAATCTGCCAATCTGTATTTTTTGATTGGGAAGTCAGACTGTTCACTTTGAGAGTTATTAAATATCAAATTGTCTCTGTTTTTCCATTATTTTCCTGTTGGTATTTTTTTTCCCTCTACTTAATTCCTCTTCCTATCTTGAATCTACATAAGCATTTACTAAGGGAAACAATAAAGGTTTTGAGTCTGTTATCCACTGATATATAATAAACTTAATCAAAATTGAGTGCTTTAAAAGTCCCATCTGTTCATTTTGATCATGCTTCTTTGAATTTACAATTATTATTGAGCTTACCTAGGTAATTCTGCTGGTTCCCATTCATGTGCCTAGAGAAACTGAGAGTGAATAGTTCTCTGTACATATGGTGACTGACTGAGAGTGCTAGATTAACTGGTTGAAGTGATTTTGAAACTCTTCATTGAACATAGGATTATTGACATTGTTATGATTAAAAGACTCCAGATAGAATGTGGAACCAAATGTAAATATTTTAAAAAATTCATTTCTATAGAAATTGTTATTTTTCTACTGACCAAAACCAAGTGGCCAGACAAGTGTGAGTATGGATTATTACTAGCCAGAGGCATAGATTATTATAAGAATGAAATACACAGAATATGTGTAATAATATATCAAATCTGCAGAGTAAAGCTAGAAACACAAATGTCTTAAAATATATAAAAGCTAGTGGAGTGTGCTCATTGAGGAAGCAATGGAAGAGGGTGAGATCTACTCAGTTTCAATGGGATAAACATTGATACCTCTCTACAAAACAATGCTTCAACAGATCAGAGATCAGCCACTAACACATGTTGAAAAGGGAAATGAGATGGAAGCACTGACTCTTTGTACACTGAAAAGATCTGGAACACTATCCTAGGCCTGGGAGACAGTTTCCTCTCAAATTCCTTAACCTGTCTCAGAAGATGAAATAGCTCTGAACATTTGTAGCATTAAAGCATCATTAAGTTATGATCCAATGACCAAAAGTGATGTAACTTTTCTGAGTGTCCTGAGATACTTTCCTTATACTCAAGCAGTATCTAATATCTGTCACAGTGCTTAGCTTCCTTCTTATTTCACAAGTAGTATTCACCTACTCGAAGGAAGCATAGGCCTTCATGCTAGAATTACTGACTTAAAATATGCCTCACAGAAAGCAACAGATGAATTATAGTATCTTCAGGTTTAAATATAAAGTGTATATACTAAACAGAAGAACCTGACCAGGAGTTGTACAAGGTCATGGAAAAATAAAGATCAATTAAAAGTGCAATATCACAATATTATTTTCTTCTCCAATGTCCAGTTGGTAGGAATGGAAAGAAATAATTATTAGTTATAGTTATTTTCTACTTTCATGGATTATAATTATAAAGCTAAAGTTCAGACTTGCATTTTGCCTATGACCTCACAAATAATAATAAAAGTCATTATTATAAACACTTATAAATCACAATCCTCATTTCTTTATGAACACCACCTATGTTTAACTTCAGGTACTCTAATTTATTTGTTGTGGGATAAGGTCTGGGATCCTTTCTCTGTGTTTAAAATCAACTTAGCTAATTTGAATGTGCAATCATCTAAATGAATCTTAATTACAGCCTCTTCAGTAAGCCCTATTATTATTCCATTTTAAATATGTGAAAACTGAAACAGAATGAGCTAACTAATCAACATCCCTCCTATAGTAAGTATCAGCACTGAAATTCCAATTCAGGCAAACTGTCTCCATACCCTGAGAAATTGGTCACTACACTCTTCCAACCACAAAAAAAAAAAAAATCTCAGAAGTACTTATTCTTTACTATACATTCATGTCTAAAAGTTAATATCTAGGCAATTTTAAATATTTGGTAACTATGTTAGTCAGGATTCCATTGCTTTGACAAAATATAGGGGCAAGCAAACTATAAGGAGAAAATATTTATGTTATCTTATAATTTTAGTGGAAGAAGCTTCTCATCTCTGCAGTTTGGAAGCAGAGGGAAAATGTAAGGTCTGGGTCCCAATATCTTATTGGAGGCAGCACTCCCTCTTACTTGACTTCTTTTAATAGGTCTGACCTACTTAATTTTCCACCACCTGCCAAAATTTTCACAGGAAGAGAATAAATATTCAACATATGACCATGGAGGACACTCAAACTGTTTAAGAGTAATAAAGATTGTCGGTCAGCTTAGTCAGGCCAAAAATAGACACGAGACATCTGGAAACGTCCAATCTGTAGCTTCTGCCATCCAGTCTCTGGCTTCGTGATAAAGTCTGGTCACTGAAGAGCCTTCTCCTGACCAGCAGCAGGAAAGCTTTGGAGTCCAATGTGCTGTACAAGTTGCAGATGATTCATTGTGTATCATAGGTTTTGAGTACACATGTTTCTAAGGTAATTAAATTCAGAGGGTAGCTACAAAGCTAGAAAAAGCTGTGAGAAACATCTAATTCAACTGGAACCCATCATAACACTCATAAGCTTTTAGTAGGTACATGAAAGACAAAATATTGAATAAGTCATCATATATTTGTAATTCATAATCTGGATTATGTAAATCAAATTATATGATAAGGACAATTATATTGAATTTCTCAAATTTAACTTGAAAAGTAGAAAGTGATTCTTCATGTAGGGTGACGTTAATAATAAATATTTTGATGTTTTTTTTTCCCATAATATAATTCATACTAAGTGGATCTGAATGGCAGTTAAGGTCATGGAAAAACTTATGTTGATACCTATAATTACAAATTAAGATCCAAATTGTATCTCTGAATGATGAGAAACCTCTTAGTACTTCCAAAATTTACTTGAGGAGGCCACTGATTTTAAGATAATAATGTTTTCTTATCAAATGATAAGCTTCTTTAATGCAAGGTATTTAAAATTTAGTACAAAGATAAACTAAATCAAGCCTACAGAGTGACATTCTGTGTTAAGTTTAAACATCCTTTACTACTCGAGCCTTTACAATTTATTTTTAAACATTTGAAATAAAGCAGTCTAACTGATTAATCTCATAATTCCAATTATAATAAGTGTAATTGAAAAATTAATATAGATTTACAAATTTTCTATTCCTTATTGTAACACTTAAGAGAATGTAAGTGTAACATTACCAGGTTAAATTTATGTGTTATTTATATATAAAGGAAGGTTTTATTTGTTAATTAGACAATTGGAATACATAAGAAGAAATTGAATATATTAAATTTATGGAAGCAGTATAAAATGTTGAAGGTGTTTAATTAACTAAGTTTGTAAATGCTACTGCACATTATTCAAAAACCTATTAAACTGGTTCCAAATTTACCTGATTTAAAGATATAATACTCATATGCAAAGCTTAAAAGCTTAGGGAAGAACTAGTTTGGAAATTTGTAACCTTAATAAATTGAATATTAATTTAAAAATGGAGTAATGTTTCTGAACATAAAAGTCCCCTTTGAATAAATAATGAATTTCAGAATAATAGTTAATTTTCAGTATTAATGGCTAAAATATTACACAGCAGATTTGCCTAATGGCTATCTCTGCCCCTTTGTAAGCAGCCTGTATTCCTGTTCTATCAATACAAAAATCCTTGTGCTATACCTCAGCACACTGTCAGGAATATCAAACTGAATATTACTTTTTCAATCCATTCTTTGTAGAGGACCCAGAACTTTCTTTACCACTGACTTTAAATTAAATACTGTGGGGTTTTTTTTTGTTGTTTTTTCCCCAGTACCGGGAACCGAACTCACGAGCTTGTACTTGCCACGCAGGCGCTTTTGCCGCTGAGCTAAATCCCCAGCCCCCAGATTAAATACTGTTAATGGGACCACAAGTTTTCCACATTTATTACTCAAAATTTTCCAGAAAAACACTCACATGATGATGAGAAGGATGACAGAGCAATAGAAGGAGAGGGAGAGGGAGAGGGTGAAGCAGAGAGAGAGAACTGTGAAGGGTTATTTTACATAAATATGGAGGCTAAACCCATGATCTGTCATCAGCACACTGAAGGATCATAAAAGCCAGTATTGCAGTTTTAGTTCAAACCTGAAGGCCTAAAGCTATCGAAGTCACTGATATAATTCCCTATGTAGTTTGAAAGCCAAAAAACCAAGTGAATATAGATCCCAGTTCAAGTCAAAGACTTGAAAATCAGGAATATGGACATCTACAGGCAGAGAAAGATAGAATTCCTAGCTCAAGTAGAGAGGGCAAATTTTCCCTTCCTCTAACTCTTACCCCCCAAAATGTTTACATGAAGTTCACCCACACTCTTGAGGTTGGCTATTCTTACCCAGTCTATTAATGAAATATTAATTTCTTCCAGATATACCCTCACAGATTCATCCAGAAATGATATTTTACCAAGTATTTGAGCATCCTTCAGCCCAACAAAGTTGACAAATAAATTTAGCTATTACATTATTTACTAACTCAATTTTTTTTTCATACTGGGAATTGAACTCATGACCTCAGGCTTGCCAGGCAAGTGCTTATGCCACCGAGGTATATTCCCAGCCCACTAACTCAATTTTTAATCATCTGACAGGATGCCATATACAGCCTTTGAGCCATATTGCATATAAAGAGGTTTGCTAGGGATAGAATGAAAGCAATATATTGCAGTGAAATATTTGTATGTCACTTGGCTTTTCTTATTTTTTTATTTTACAGAGAATAATAATAATAATAATAACAATAGCAAAATACCAACAACAAAAATTAAAACAAAACAAAGCAAAAACAATGCAAATCAAACAGGATTTCAGAACAAAATGATAGGAATTAACAGTGGCTATTATATTACATTTTCTTACCTTCAGTGAAGTTGTTCATATTACCAGATGCAAGAATGCAAGATTGATCAAGCCTTTAAAGAGAATAAAAAATTAAAAAAAAAAAATTAGACATGATACAGAGTTTCACTAGACAAGATGGTAGGAATTCACCAATGGTTGTTATATGCATATTACTGTCTTCAAATTAGTTGTTCAGATTACCAGATAGAAACATGGAAAATTGGTCAAAAAAATAAGCATTAACTGTTCCTTTCAATAAACGATTAGACATCAGCAGAATAGTTATTCCAGCCATCATTATATATTATACTTCCTTTCCTTTTTTCTTTCTTTTTCTTCCTTTATGTTAGGTATTTGTGTGGGGTTTTGGGGTTTTTGGTTTTTTTTTTTTTTTTCTCCAATAACGGGAATCAAACTCACGATCTTGCACTTGCCAGGCAGGCACTGTGCCACTGAGCTAAATCCCCAGCCCCAGGTACTTTTATTCTCTTCAACACTTTTAAATATCCTGGAGATTATTT
>NW_004955407.1:9736306-9746876 GCF_000276665.1 Chinchilla lanigera
ATATATATATATATATATATATATATATATATATATCACTGTAACTGTTACAAAAGAAAACAATCATAATATTGTCTAGAATGTTAACCTATACATATCACTCCGTACTAGGCTTTATAAGTTTTCTTACCTGTGTTGCAGCAAAATAGTATCATACTTGCTGTCATTAGCTTAGTCACAGGAATTTCTACCTTTATCTAGAATATTTTAATAGAATCTTATTTGGATAGTTTTAAGTGATCTACATTCAATTTTTCATCTATTCAAAAGAAAATTATTTTTCTTTATGATTGAGGTGCTCTTCAATAATTATTTGTCTAGATATCATTTCTTTTAAAATCATTTACTTATTCTCCTGCTTTTAAACAAGAAGTCTTTCAGAGAATACAGTGGTCCACCAAACTTTGTGTTCCACAATTCATCTAAAGTTTTATCATTTCACTATTATTTGTATTTTTATTACTACAGAAACTATGCTTTCCTACTCTCTGAATGGAATCTCTAGTTCTTATATTGCTCCACCAATCCAGATATATAAATGTTTAGAAATCCAGCCTTGTAAATCTCTCATTATTTGAATTTCTAACATTTTTAACTGTAGTTACCTCCTAGGAGATATATTTCTATAGAATGTTATTGTTCCTGAATTGTTCAGGTATCTAAGCAAATAATACACTTAGTGGCAAACAACTTTGGAAGCTAGAAGTAGCATATCCTGGCCAAAAATTAGAACATCTCATGTTACCAAAGATAAAATAATTTCTTAACTGTTTTGGAAAAAGTTTACATTCCAATTCCCATCTTTCTCTAAATGTAATGTAATGCCTCCCTCTCCCTCTCAAGTATGAACAAATAAATAAACACTCTTATAAATAGTACTGGTTGCAAAACCCCCGGGGTGTGCCTCTAGAGATATGTATTTCTTCATGGTCCAATGCTGGGATTATGGGTGTGACTGGTATACCCACCCAGCGGAGGGAAGTCTATGTACAATATAAATAAGGGGAGGAGACTTTCTCTCTTGCTCCTCCTTTTTTGCTCTTGCTGCATTTGCTGTCTTCCGCTGCTGTGACCTGTTGTCCTCTGCCGTGTGTCACCCTGCCACGGAGCCAGCTGATGATGGACTGAAACCTCCACAAACTGTAGAGGTATTTTGTCCCAGCAATTACAGAAAGTTAGCCAAGACATTTAGCAATATTTTATAGTAATATTATCAAGAAATAACCATACATGTTGTAATGTAATATTTTTTACATTATTATTACATTAGTAGCCTTATATTTTATATTAGTTAGGTTTTATTCAGGTTTATTCAGAGTCCAAGAACAACATTTCATTTGTGAATCAATAAATATCTGCTCTTTTAGCATTCATAAAACTTCCTATTTCTTAAAAAAGACACCTACCAAGACAGAGCATTGGTAAAACTCAGTCCACCATTTCAGTTGTACAGAGAATATAATTTCACTTCACCTAGACCATAATATTTATAACACAAAGCCCATTTCTACAAAAAATTTTTGAAAACTTGTGTCTTGTTCATTGATGAGACCACCCGTATTCTTTTCAGACCACATTAGAGTACTGGAGGTTTGTTTTATGTTGTCAAAATTGAGTGAGGCACTCTACATTTTGTCTGCCAATGTTCCTTCTGAAAACTTGTCCAAGCTTTCCCTAGAGTGTGATAATTTCCTACTTCTAGTCTGCATTTGTATTTCTTCATCTTTATAAGGTTAGAAAAACCTGCATTTGGGTGCTACACTTAGGGTTCACTGTCTCTTTCAATTTCAGATTCAGAGGAGTGAATCCCTTGTTTATTAATAAAATTTATCTGTAGGCTTAAATTTTAGAAACAAATTCCGGAATTCCCTACCATAACACTGAAAAGTAGGTCAATGATTATTACTTTTATGAATAGGGCAAGATAAAGAAAAAGACATGTATATAATCAAGCCATATGTACATAAAGATGCACTGAAAGTGGTTACTGATTCAACTGAAAGTTGGAAACATAAGTGAAAAAATGTGTTTGATACAGATAACCTACTGCACATTAGAGCTTAACAACCTGGTACACTATAGAGTACCAGCTGAAAATGTTATTATGTTGCTCACTGAAGCTAGAATTCACTTCTGAGAGAATCATAATGGCTATTACCAGTCAGGGAACAGATCAAATTCAAAATTTGTGGCATGGTTTCTACTGGATATGTATCTCAAACCAATTGTACTGGTTTAAAGTTGAACAGTCAAAAGCACAGAAGTACAGTCAGAGGACAGATACATTAGCTGGGTGGGTATATATAGAAAGAGTGTGAGAAGAGGG
Organism: Chinchilla lanigera; assembly: GCF_000276665.1. Taxonomy (NCBI): domain Eukaryota; kingdom Metazoa; phylum Chordata; class Mammalia; order Rodentia; family Chinchillidae; genus Chinchilla; species Chinchilla lanigera. The sequence goes on from NW_004955407.1 coordinate 9,738,633, forward strand.
TGCTAAGGAAAGAGTGGTTTCAATAGAAAGGGAAAGAGAAGTGAGGAATGTAAGAAAAAGAAACTTGACGTGGTCCACCTTTAAAATGAAATACTTAACTCCAAGTGGAAAATTACTGAAAGACAAACAATGGATTTAGAAGATCTCTGAGCAAATGGGACCTTGGGAAGAAACAAACTAAAAAGGAAGCCTTTGTAAAATGTAGGCATGAAGAGAGGGAGAGACAAGAAAAGAATATACTTTTAACTAGGCTAAGTGGAAACCTTATAACTGCTGGTCCTCTACATAGAACCATTAAATAGGAACATCTGCTTCTCTGAAAGCCCTTAAGTAAAGAATAGACAATATTATAACAAAATCCAAACTCACATTAGGAGAGGGGTCAGGAACTCCTTAATTAGACCATGTCTGGGAAAGACTGTGGCTACTTCCCAAGTTCCCAGCCAGTGGGGCAAAGGAGGAAGGAGCGGGATGCTAGGAACTGACATCATTTGCTGGGACCCACCAAAGTGTGCCTGTCCACACGACACCCAACCTTGTGAGACCTGAATTGAAGAGCTTCATTTTCGCTGCTCTCCCTGGCTCTGATGGCTCCTCTCTGGGTCTGGACAAGTGAATGTATTCCTCACAGGGAAGCAAAAGAAGAAGGCAGGGAGAAAAAGATGGAGAGATGGGTTTCCATTCCTTCCACCCTCTCCTCATTTTCACAAGTCTGCACTAGAAGGATCTGTAAACTCTGGCCATGTAGCAAGATTTGCCCCTGAACTTAACGTTCATAGCAGCCTGGACCTGGCTTGGCCCAAACCTCATACATAAGCATGCTACACGGTGAGATCTCCTTAGCTCCCTCTTAGTACAGCACCTGAGTAGGGCCCAGTCGCACTGTGCACCTATCTCCCTAGTTCCAACTTGATTGTGAGTTGGTTTTTTTGTTTCTGTGTCATGAGAAATAATCCAATAGATTTTTTTCTGTTGCAAACATGATGTGCTCCTGGTGTAGATCTGAGTAGTGCCCTCACTCCTTCCCATGCATGCCACCTATCAGACTTTGCTCATCTCTGTCCCAGAGATTACTGACTTTTTGGCCAGAAACTATAAAACAGTTCTCCAGAGATCCACCAGCCAGAGTTGCAAGGGTACATTTCAGTGAGGTCAGAACTGGCTTTGAAATTTTGTTCTCCTTAGCTACTCATTTTTCTGTTCTTAGCCACTGCTGAGCATCTTCTTCCTTCTTTGCAGTTATTCTCTTATAAGCTAATGTTTCCTTGTATTGAACCTCTGCTTATATTACTAATTGAATATAATCAACAAGTTCTTGATGAATATTCATACCAATCTAACAAATGCATGACTAAGCCCATACCATGAGTGTCAATTCTGTAGGTAGACAAATACTTACAAAGAAGCATTTTTCACTGAGATATAGGCTACATCTACTCAGGACCCTTACAGTGAGCCTCCACTCTCCTGCAAGGTGTTACAGTGCATGATGAGACTGAAAGAATAAGTGGCAAACAGCAAGCAGCAGGGATCTGGGATGACCAGTTGTTCAAAGGGAACAAAATGCCCTGAGGCAGTCAGAACCTCAGCATTTATTAATTGAGAAGACTATTGCATGACTCAAAGGGCAGTGGTGATTTTAAACTAATGAGCCTCTTGCCCTGGAGTCTTTTTACTTTTTTAGTAGTCTTGGTATTGGTCTTGGTTTTGGTCTTGGCTTTGGTCTTGGTCTTGGTCCTGGTCCTGATCTTGGTCTTGGTCTTAGTCTTAGTCTTTTAGTCTTAGTCTTAGTCTTAGTCTGGGTCTTAGTCTTAGTCTTAATTTTAGTGGTTTTACTCTTAGTTTTAGTCTTAGTAGGTGGAAGAGAATGGCCCACCCCTAATGGGATAATGGAAAATCCAAAAATCCCAAGACTCTCTTCACACCTTAGGGAGTATGTAAAACTAGCCATTGTGAATTTGTGGTCCCCAGACACACATTCATTTCCTCAAATGCAATCCAGTCACTTTCCTGAAATATATCAAATTTAGACACAGAAGAGAACGAGAGAGAAGGCTTGGCAGGCATTAGAAGTATATTACCCCTATCAACACTGAGATTTAAATGTTTTCCTACCTGGTACATAATTACTTTGGGACAGTACATGTGAATGAATACATACAAAGAGATTTATACACAAAAATAGATGTATTTCTAAATCTAAAAAAATAAAAAATTGCTGGGGATATAGCTCAGATGCAGCACATTCCTGGTAAGCAAGAGATCTTGAGTTCAATTCCTGATACCTACCATAAAATAAAATATAACAAAATATTAAGGTTATTTCCTAATCTAAGTAGGGAATATCCATAGCAAGTCAAATCAATTCATATAAATAGTTCCCTGTTTAAACTGATAATAATGGGGCTGGGGATTTAGCTCAGTGGCACAGAGCCTGCCTGTCAAGTGCAAGGTCATGAATTTGATTCCTGGTACCAGAAATAAAACAAAAAACAAATAAACAAACAAAAAAATAAACTCATAATAAAACTTTCAATGGCAATTATCTCCTGATTGATTGTTTCAAATATACCTCAATTTTTAATTAATATACTCATTTATTTCATTTTATTCATATTTTTCATGAATTTCCACACTGTTAGAATAGTAGTCATCATGGACCATGTATGTCTCCCTTTTAATCACCAGTTAAGGAACATTTTATCAACAGTCATTAAAAGTCCTGGTACTGCCTAGGAACTTGATCGTTTAACTCCCTAACAATAGCCGCATGTGAACAAGTAGCACATAGGTCAATTCATGGAGAAATACCAACTCAGACACAGGGACAAACACGCCTGTGTCTGAAAGTAGCCTTTGCCCGTGGCAAACCCATTATTTACTCAACCTCATGTGGACTGCCTCTCTCAGATACAATTATAACAAAGTGAATTATGAAAAAAGACATGCACAGTTAACATAGAGGGTGTGATGCAGCATGAAATTGCCAACACATCCAGACAGTCCTCTGGAAGGGACTTAGATCAGAAGTAAAAGACTTCTCAGGGTGATGTATACTCATGGTTCTCATGGCAATTCTCTTTTCAGTTCAACCCACTTCTCTCAATCACATGAGTAATCTTTGTTTCCTTGCTCCTTTGTATTCTTGTAACCTGCCTCTTTGTTCATGACATCCAAGAAACAGAAATCCACCAGCTCACCAGTGAACAGCACCATGGTAATGCTTCTTTCCTTAATGACTGTATCCTTATCAAGTTTGCATCCTTATCAACAGCAATACTTTTTTACTTGATGTCTGTCATCCCTTTGTTACATTGTCTCATAGCAAAAATAGTACAGTCCACTATGGAAGCCCAAACAACAAATAAAAAAAAAGGTTGTTTATTTTTTTGACCAATTTTACATGTTTTTATCTGGTAATATGAACAACTACTTTGAAGACAACAATATGCAATACAACAACAATTGTTGAATTCCTAGCATCTTGGTTTTTTAAAATTCTGTAATATTTCTAAAGTTTTTTTTATTATTTATAATCTCTTTAAAATAAAAAAAGATGGAATTATTCTTTGATCAGAAACTAATTTCTACAATAAGGAAACCATTTCTATGAAACTGCTCTCACATCATTCATAAGAAATGTCTTTGTGTCCCAGTTGTGGTCTTCAAGACGTATTCAAACTTGAGAATTCTCCCCTTGTTTTTCAAAATTCATGTCTTCCTTACATCACAAAATACACTCATTCCATTCTTGTAGCTCCAACTTCTTGCAGCACAAATTCAAACTTCAAAGTCTCATGTAAACCACATACAGGTAAGACTGAAAGCATATTTTATACTAATTAAAATGCCTTTACAGCTATGAATTCATGAAATTGTACAAGTTATCTACTTACAAAATACATGCTATAAGTGATTCAGTATACATTCACATTATTTTTGCTTTCCAAGAGGAAATAAAAGAGAAAAAAGAAAGGATGAACAAGCTCCAAACAAGTCCAAAGCCAATGGAAAACCACCTGTTTTGATTCTGTATCCCACCTTCTGGGGAGATCTCAGTGGGGATAGAAACTCCAACCTCAGAGAGATGTTCCATCAGGGCTATGTTTGGCTGAGTCCAGCAAGCAGCTCTCATGGCTTAGTGTTTGACGTCTCATATCTGCAGTGTTCCAGAGCCTGAAGATGAATGCCAGGGGTCCTGCCTCTGTGAGGTGTCAAGTGTGAACTTGCGGCCACAACTGCCTTGTCCTGGTTGTGACTGTTACCGAGTCTGCATTTCAACCCCACCATTCTCCTTGAAATTGCCCAACTGAAGATCACTTCAGTTTTTTTACTAATGTGACAAATCTGTCTGCTTCCCCAGTCTTCCAGCGACATCTTTTGAAATATAGGTGAAAGAAGACATCCACCCACAAGTTTTGAATTTGGCAAGCCTGCAGAATTCGCCCCATGTGAGTATCATCAAGGTTCACCATTTTCATCTTTTTGATGCAGTTAGGGCATCCAAAATGCGAGGAGCAGATTCTGGATGAGGTTCTAGACAGCAACCCAATCCAGAGTGCCCCAAGGATACCCTTTGAAATGATTTTACCTCCTAGAATTCTAGAATGGGCAGCCTCAAGGCCTCTGAAATGGCTTCAGGGTCATTTTCTCCTTGCCATGGGGATCTTTTCTCTACTAATCACCATAGCACCAGTTTGTTTAGCCACACCCTTAGTTGGCACTCCTGAATATATCTTTTCCACTCTACAAGGCCATGATGTTAATTTTCCAATCTTTTATAAACACTTATCTTTTAATTATAAATTCAATCTTTAAAGAGTTTCTCTCTTGGGGCTGGGGATTTAGCTCAGCGGCACAGTGCCTGCCTGGCAAGCGCAAGGTCATGAGTTCGATTCCTGGTACCAGAAGAAAAACAAAAAAACAAACAAACAAAAAAAGAGTTTCTCTCTTGTATCTTACTGTGTGTGACTCAGAGTAGTCACAAAGTAGCTTACACACTTTGTTACTTAAATATTTCTCCTATCAGAGATCATACTTCATTGCTTTTTAGTTCAACATTTCATTAACTCCTACAGCATAAATGCAATGCAGCCAATTTCATTCCCCTTTCATTCCAAGGATCGCTTTAGCTCTAGAAATTATTAATATATTTTTTCCACCTGGGACCTTATTAGAATGGCCTTTATTGTCCATATTACCTCCAGCTTTTTTATCAAATCTATTTAAGAAATAGCTCAGAAAGTCCACATTTCCCTACTATTTTTCTCTTCTTTTGAATCAAATTTAACAATACATTCACTGCAAATCTAGGCATTGTCTAGCCTACTGTTACAGAGTTTTCCAACTTTATTACCCAGGATTTTTTTCATATTTTCACTTGTTTGTATAGTCACTGCTCCACTTATTAGAATCAATTTTACATCTTGGGCCAGTCTGTGCTGAAACACCAAGTATTACAGACTGGGTAACTAAAAATAAACAAATTGATTTGGCAAACAAAGGGGAAAAGAGTGGTGTCAGATGAGGGCCAACATGTTGGGAAAAATCCATAGCAATATCAAGAAGAATAAGACAGCACAAAAGATAGAGATAGTTCACTGAACTTATCCTTGTTATCAAAAGTTAGCTTCTATGATAAGTAACTCCCATAAGGATATTAACATTCATTAGAGCAGAGTCCTCATAACAGGATCACCTTTTATTATTCATGACACCTACCAGCCTTGTTATAATGAGAATTGTGTTTTCAATGCATACACTTTGAGATACCTTTTTAAACCTTAGTACATAATTCCTTTTTTTGCATTTTGTTATGCTATTACCATGACAATTTGATTAATAGAACTTTATAATAAAATTTTAAAACAGGAAGTACAATACTTATAAATTTGTTCTTTTCTCTCAAAATTGCCTTAGCCATTTTAGGACCTACAATGGCTCCACATAGATTTTAGATCTTATTTGATCTCTGAGAAAAATGCAATTGAAATTTTAATGGGAATCATGTTGAAACTACAGATAATATGGATAGTATAACTATTTTAGCAGTGTGATTTTAATCCATGAGTATAGGCTATTTTCCACTCATATGTGTCTTCTTCAGCTTTTCCTTTTCATATTATGTAATTATCACTGTACAATGATTTCATTTTTTGGTTGAATTTATTACTAAGTATTTTATTATTTCGGTGAAATCAGAAAAATAAATTTTAAATTTTTTTTTTTTTGTTTTTTTTGTTTTTGTTTTTCTCCGGTACCGGGAACCTAACTCACGACCTTGTGCTTGCCAGGCAGGTGCTTTGCCACTGAGCTAAATCCCCAGCCCCTTTAAATTCTTTTTTAGACAAAATTATTGGTGGCCCACCATTATATTTTCTTGGAGTATATTCAAATATATTCAAATAAAATCAGTATTTGATATAGATAACAAAGCACAATTCGGCACAACATGGCTCTTCTTCTCCACTAACTGGGGGCCAACTTCCCTTCATTTGCCTGAACTTGGACAACACCCCCTGACCCTTGCTCCGGGACGTACTACACTGGTAGGTAAGGTAAACAAGGAGGAACCCCATCCCCTCAAGCCTGCCCTGGAAAATTCCAAAATTCTAAGCAAAGACACATGTGCACCAGACCTCTCTTCATCATCTACAATAATGTTTCTTCACCTAAAGCTCATTGAAGGCTCCTGCATATGGGCTGTGTCATATACATACAATATATAACACTGAATTTGGGAAAGGATATGTGAAAAGACCCAGTTGACATGACTCTGCACTTTCTCAATCATGTTTGTCAACCAGTCTCTGAAAGACCTGGATGGGAAGTTGCCTAAGTCAGGCACAACATTGAAGCCCGTACATCCTGTGTGTTTGGTGCTTGTGCATGTACCTTTCACCAGCATGAGCTCACTCACTTTGAGCTTAATATCTCCTTAACAAATATTGCTGTTGCCTGTGTCACATCCAGTTCTCTGTTCATTGCTAACAAGACTGTGAACCTGTCTCTTGATGACATAACCCATGGTAACATACATGTCTACACTTCCCTGGATATTTTACTGTTTTTCAAAATAGGTAAATATAGAAAAAAGACAGTACTCACAATGAAAGACTGACCAGAATATTGTGATATCATGAGCTGTTATTTGCTTTAAAAAAGAATAAATTTTATGTGAAATAAAATGAACAAACTTTAAATTTAAGACGCTAGATAATAGAATAAAAGTTTTCTCGTTACCCACCAATTTTTTAAAATGTGTTATATAGTTGTAAATCATCTGTTTAAAAGTCATTATATAAGCTGCTTTAATAAAAATGGAAATTTCAAAAGAAAAATGACCACAAATATGGTATTTTATTATTTAATGTACTTAATGTATACATAAGTATATTTTTTTAAAAATGTACATTTTGATGATAAAATATTTGAGTATCTTACATGGATAAGTAGTTCACTGTATTAGCAAATAGTGAAATTTTACCTATGAAATAATAAGGCTAAAAGATGAGCTTAAAAAGTTCAAGACTGTGTCATTCATATGTTATTTATGACAGTATCAAATGCAAAGCTTGTGCATAAACCTTGAATGTGTTCATCCTACTCTAGCAAGTTAAAGGGAATGAAAATTTCATATAGAATACTAGAATATAGTATTACTATATAGAATACTATAGAATACTAGAATAGTACTACTCTTTCAACTATTTTTATTAGATTGATCATATTTTCTTTGTTCACTTTTTCCAAGCCGTCTTGGTTACTTTTCTCTCATTGCTGAGATGAAATACCTGACACCCAAAATTAAGGAAGGAAAGGTTTATTTATCTCACAGTTTGTGGAGATTTCATTCCATACTTGGCTGGCTCCAAGGCAGAGTGGCACATGGCAGAGGGCAACAGTTCATGGCAGTGGAAGACAGCAAAAGCAACAACAGCAAAATGGGGGAGAGCAGCAGCAAACGGCATCTTTCCCTTCCTTATACTGTATGCAAACTGCCCTCCCCAGAGCAGGTGCAGCACTCACACCTGAGATCCAAACATTGGACCATGAATCAATCATTGGCTCTAGAAGCCCACCCCATGACTGCATGAGGTTTTGTGGGGACATCCAGACACAAACCATAACACAAGCACGTGACAAATTGGTTTGGTGTGTTTATCTTTTGTTTCCTACTGTCCCTTCTCTCTCTCTCTCTCTCTCTCTCTCTCTCTCTCTCTCTATATATATATATATATATAT
>NW_004955407.1:9746976-9819322 GCF_000276665.1 Chinchilla lanigera
ATATATATATATATATAATTAGAAGTAACATAACTCTCATGAAAACAGTTAAGTAACACACAGTGTTTGAAATCTATATTTAGAATACTAATGTGCACTTGACTTTGTGCAAAGAAAAAGTCATTTTTTCATAATAAATTCTCCTACCATAAAATTCCTAAATTTCAGCTAACTTGATCCTTCAATGAGAAGAGTTAAACTTGAGTGTGTCAACTTTTTTTTGTTTTGGTTTGGTTTTTTGTTTTTGTTTTTCTCTGGTACCAGGAACTGAACTCACAACCTTTCGCTTGCTAGGCAGGCGCTTTGCCACTGAGCTAAATCCCCAGCCCCGAGTGTGTCAACTTTATTGTTGGGAGTCACCTAGAGGAGTGTTAGAGCACATTTCTGAGCCTATTTTTGTGGGTCATGGACCTTGGACATCGCGTGCTGTTTGATCTCCCTCCCCAACCGGCAACCCCAGCACCGCTGACTTGCTCTGCTTACCAGCTGCTGCGCTGCTCCCCCACACCATTTCCACATGATGGCTATTCCTTGGAGCTCCCTGACCGTGAAGTGAATCCCTCTACAATATGAGCCAAATTAAATTTCTCCTCCTTTAAGTTGTAGGTGGTGGTTATTTACCCGGTAATAAATAAACTGATTAACATCCGTGATCAGGACTAAAATGCCAGCTCAATAAAACAGTTCCACCAGGAGCATAGAATTTTGACTTAGTGCAGTCATACCTAAATGTGAAACACTTAGAAAAATATGGCAACCATTTATTTATTCTGAAAATTGAATCTACTAGTTCCAATGAGTGCTAGTGTTCAGCTTCTCTATTTTCTAAAGTATATTGTCCGGAGTGTTAAATTTTACTTGTAATAAAAATTTAACACGGGAAAAATATCTCTCCATTATGAATGTAACCTCTTACAAGGAGGCACACAATTTTGATAAAATTGTGATAATACAAATAGCACTGAACCTTGACAAAATTAAGTAAACAAAGTAATTGACTATGTGGAACAGATTAATGTTCCATGCTGCTCAAAAAAATGACATTTGAGGAATGGGATTAATGATTACATCTAAAACAAAACTGCTTTCTCATAAATTGTTTTACTTTAATCTGATTTTTATAATATACTTCATGTTTTAAGTGAATTTCTTCTGATTATATACTGTGAAGTTATTTTTTAAGTTGAAAAGTAGTAGTTTTAAAAAAGACTGCTCTGTTTACACATCTAAATCATGTGTAGAATAGTAAAAGCAAGAAGAGTATGACAGACAAGTGGCCATATCCATTTCTTTCTACCTGTGTTTCACTTTGCATGATAACAAATTTTGAGGTTATATTGGTCTACATTTATTGACTAATCCTTTACTTTCATTATTAATTCTTCATCATCATCATAATAAAGAAATTTCAAATCCAAAAGATATGTGAATCCATCAAAAAATATCAAATTTTTTATATATTTGCTTTTAAGCATGTAAATAATTTAATGGAGCTAAAGTCATATAGATGATAATCTTTTCCTTGTTCTTTGTCAATCTTCATTCTTTAATTTAATTATTCTTGTATTTTAAAATTCAATTTCTTCATTTATTGAAGGAAAATAGTTATATACTTAGGGATGGCTCTTGAATAGATAAGAAAACACAATGGTTTTGTTTAATAACTAAAACAAATGGGAAATATACTGAAAATTAACTTATTTTTCTACTGTTCAATCAATTTTAACTCCAATTGCTACTGTATATAAAAATTAGAGAGTGGTGATATGACTTCTAATAAAATTTAATTAAATTTTTCCTATTCTTCCATTCTTAAAAATGTTCAATAGTTAATTTATCTCTTCAATAAACAATTAAAACTTCAATTTTTTATTTCAAGTTTATTTTTTCTTCCCCCTACTTATATTGCTCAAAGTATGTTGTTTATAATGGTGATATGGTCAGAAAGACAGTTTTTCTCTTTTTTCCTACATTGACATTTTCATTCACCAACTCCAATTCCTTCATATTGAGGTAGAGATCAAATTATAACTCTCTTAGTTACTTTCCTTGTTGTTGAGACAAACATACCCAACACTTAAAGTTAAAGGAGGAAAGATTTATTTCAACTCACAGTTAGTAGAAGTTTCACTTCATAGCTGGCTGGCCTTGAAGCAGGGTAGCATGTCAGAGGGACATCACAGAGGATAAAGAGTTCATGGTGGGTGGAAGGCAGAAAAGGCAAGGAAGCAACAATAGCAACTTCTTTCTGTCCCTTTTATATTCTATGCGGTTATGCTACTAAAGGCAGATAGATTATTAAACTGTATTTCCTCAAATTAAAACTTTCTGTTCTTTTATCAAGTTTGTAAAAATAACCCACATGTTGAAAGATTTCTACTCAGAATTTATAAAATAAATGAAAGAAGAAAATCAGTCCAAAAATATGGCTAAAATAGATGAAGTTGTTTCTTCAAAGAGTAAGGATACATGGCAAAAAAACCATGTGAGAAGAAACCACAGCTTATTGTCAGTATCATATCACTATAGACGTCTTAGAATGGCTAAATTTTTTTTGAAAATACAATCTCTAATTTTAGGCAGGATGAGAATTATTGAAATTCTCATATATAATGAGCATAAATGTAACATACCAGAGAAACATTTTTAAAATTATTTTCTACTCTCTAAAAATTTATATAGTCACATACCTTATGTTTTCGTACCCATACTTCATAGTGGAAGTGAAAGCATATATTATGTAATAGTGTTTCACGAATGCTTACAAAAGCTTTATTTTTGTGACCAAAATGTGGAGAAAATTCACCTTACCATCAAGTTAATAGACAAGAAAAATGCATATAAATGTGGCATATCCATGGAATATACTCTTATTATTTTTATATAATGTGCAGAAATATCAAAATAACTTTGGTAATTATGAAGTTTAATCAAAACAATACTTTTATTTTTACTTATTTATATAAAGGTCTAGAAAATTCTAGTTTTCTAGTTTGATTGCAGGCTTTTTCCTCCTGATTCACTATATATATATATATATATATATATATAAAACCTCCATTTTACCCTCATTGCTATGTCACAAGAGCAGACAACACTCTCACTGCTCTTATTTGTGTCACTGGTTCCATGATGTTCAGTTACCTATCCATACAGAATTTGGTGTATTTTAATACAAATAAGTGACAAAATAATATGAGTCAATTAAAAAATAAATTTAAAAAGATAGGATAAAAGCTAAGCACTAGAGAACAGGAAAAAATCTATAAATCAGGCTGCTTGAAATAAAACAAGCAAAATGTATTTAAATTTAATTGTAACAGCAATGACTACAAAATATATGTATATGTAAATATACACACTAACTTTATAATAAATTACAAAATCATTTAAAAGTATAAGTACACTACATGTTTCACTGAAGCAAATTAGAATATTAGTACTGTCTGTACATACATATTAAAATGTAAGAAAGTATAATTACAATGTATATTATTATTAAAGCTATTAGGATATATGATTTCAAAAATAATAAAAGGTAAATTGAGCAATCTTGCATTCTTACATCTGGTAATCTGAGCAAGTTCATTGAAGTTAACAGTATGTAATATAACAATCACTGTTAATTCCTATCATCTTTTTCTGAAACTCTGAATCATTTTTATTGTTTTTGCTTCACGTTGTTTTTGTCTACACTGTTGATATTTTGCTATAGTTCTATTTTTATTATTCTCTTTAAAATAAAAAATGCAAAAAAGAGAAAAGAAAACAACAAAGATAAAAAAAGGTCAAAAAAACAATAAAAATGGTAAAGAGTTTCAAAATAAGATGATAGGATATTAACAATGATTGTTATATTACATACTGTTATCTTCAACAAATTGCTCAGATTACCAGGTGTAAGAAAGCAACATTAATCAAACAATTAAGGAGAATAAAAAATAAAAATATCTTTCTAATTTTGAGAATAATTAACTTGAGTACTATTTCTTAAAACAGTGTTTTTCATCAAACACAACAAGATTTTCCTGGAAATAAAATGTCATTTAATGTATAAATCAGAGCATAAAAATATATCAGGCCAAAAATTCACATGGTGGATATTTTGCAAATGACTAAATGATCAGGTGACAGATTTTACTCCCTTAAAGTTATGCTTTTCTTTAAGCATTGTCATCTCAGGAAGCATTATTCTTAATAATCAAATAATGAAATAAATTACCTCACTAGTGTTAACAATTTTGCATTAAATTTAAGGCAAGAATGTTAAATATATCATTAACCTTATTTTATTGGAGAATCTGATATGCTACGTGATATATATTAATGTAGAATTAAATGACTTTTGTTTAGATATTTGAGTTTCACTTTTAAAATAATGATGTTATCTGTATGCACTCTTGAATTATTTATCTAAACTTTAAATTCACTGTATTTATAAAATTAATTCATTATACTTATTACATGCTTAATATTTACAAGGATTTTCTTACCTATGATATTAGGCATAAAAGCAAACTGTCTATAAGTTGAATATAATAAATTATACATGGATTTTTAATAGAGAAAATTTAAATTTTAATTTAAAAATTGATATTTAAATAAATTTAACCTGGGGCTGGGGATTTAGCTCAGCGGCAAAAGTGCCTGCCTGGCAAGCGCAAGGTCGTGTGTTCAGTTCCTGGTACCGGAGAAAAACCAAAAAAAATAATAATAATAAAAAAATAAAATAAATAAATAAATAAATAAATTTAACCTGTCATTTTGAGGTAAACCCACAAAAATATAAAAGGCTAATCTTTATTACATTTTATTGTATATCTAAATGTAAACCCATTATTTCTAAAGTGTGATTTTCCTTTTTTTGTTAATGTATATTTGCAATATGTGATACATATTTTTGGACAATTTCTCCATGTGTATAACACATCCTGATTATTTTTAGTTCCTTTATTCCCTCCTGTTAGTCCCTTATGTATTTCCCAGTATTTACTCCATTGTTTAGTACCATCTCCACTTTAATTTTTTCTTTTATTTATGTGTTAGCTTTTTTATGTAAGAAAAATCTTGCAATACTCCACTTTCTGTGACTGACATTTTATGGTTTTCCTTGCCAGTTTACCCCAAAATTCTGATGTGTGTGAAAAGTTATTGAAAAAGTATGTAAAGTATGTAAGTATCATCAGGTACTGTACTCAACAGTAAGTTAATCCGTTTATGAATTCCTGCATCTGAACATGTCGGTAGCAGGTGGGACCTGGTTGGAAGAGGAACACTGGGGGCAGAACCTAAAACAATATGCTCCTACCCATCCTCACTTTCCTTCTGCCATACTCCTCACCCATCCTATCCCTGCCTTGGCATCAGCAATGGCTGGATGGAAACTAGGAACCAAAATAAACCTCTCATTTTTCAAATCATGGATAGTTTATCTAGGGATGGATAAGTGACTAAGATCCTATTGATAATATGAGACATGCAACATGATTTATTCTTCCAAAAAAAGTACTTCAAAATTCATAAATTATGTAATAATGTTAATGTTCAAACTATTAAGATAGAGAGCTGCTGTTACACTTTTTTCTTTTTAGCTTAAATTAGCTATTTAAAAATAATTAAAACAATGTGATCTTTTAAGCAGAATTTAAATAAAAGGCACCAGTCCTGAAGTGTATATTTTCATGATTGGTTGCTAATGCATTCACTTGTGGAAAATAAAATCACATTCAAAATATGGAAGAGAAACACTTAGAATGAGTGAGAAACGCTGTGTGGTGAAAATATTTTTTTTAAAAAACTGCATTCAAAGTCTTTACCATTGTCTGAAATCCCTAAAGGAAATGAAAATTACTCTTCAAGGAAATGGAAGAAAACTTAGTAAGAACCGTAAAACTCTTCGGTGTCTAAGCCAAAGTTGCACTTTACTTCTGCCAGCACAGGTAAAATCCATTCTGTCTTCTTCTCCCTGTCTTGGAGTTGTAAGCTATGGACTAAAACTGTGAGCCAACCATCAGCCACTCGTCCTTAAGCTGCATATGTACTGTATTTAGTCCTAGCAAGAAGAAAGTACCCATTGTGATTTGTATCTAGATGTTCCCCCAAACGTCATGTGGTGGGACCATGACCATATCTAGGGGAGGATGAATCTAGAGTTTGTGAATGGTACGTTTTCTATTGCTGGGATTGGGGGTAAGAGTGCTACACCCACCCTGGGGTAGGTAGCCTGCATACCATATAAGGGAGGGAAAGAGGCTTGCTCTCTCCCTCCTCCTCCTGCCCTTTTGTTCTCCTTGCTTTTGCTGACTTATGCCACCATGAACCCCTCTGTCATGCCACCTGGCTTTGCAGCCAGCTGATTTTGGACTGAAATCTCCACAAATTGTGAGCTATATTAAACTTTCCCCCTTTAATTTTGAGTGTCAGTATTTTGTCCTAGCAACAAGAAAAAAGTTACTAAGACAGTACCTAAGACTGATGTTACTACCAAGGGTAGGGTTGTTATGGAAATTGTAACTGATCATGTGCTTTAGAAGCCCTTAAAATGGTTCATAAGAGGAGTGTAGAAAGATTTAAAGATGTCCTAGAATGCTGTAAGCGAAGCTTAATGGGCTATACTGGTCAGAGATGAGATGACCAGAACGCTGACAGACATGCAAAAAGTGAAGGTCAAGCTCAAGACATTTCATTTGAGACCCAGGCCTGCACTGGCAATTGGTCTGGATACTATGTAAGTTATACTGAGGCCCCAAACAGAAAAACAAAACAAACAAAAACCCAGAAACATTTTTGTGCATCTAATAAGACTTTTGGAGAAACAGAGATTAAGGGCAATGAAATAATTAATCTGATGGAAAAACTGTAAAAAATCCCAATTTTCCAGTTCTCAAGCAGTTATTATTGACTACTCTTACCTAGACATACAGTAAGGTCCAAGGGCAAAAAAAAAAAAAAAAAAAAGTGAAAATTATTTGCAGTTTCCTCAGAAGGAATGCACCTACACTACACAGTGAAAGCCATGAAGAACATGTTTGCTGAAAAGTTTAAAGTTATAAAGAGAAGTTTTTTGGAATATGTAATATAATTTTGGAAGTAAAACTTATAAAGTTTTCTTCTCAGAAGAGATCTCCTCAGCCCAGCAGTCAAGAAAGGCTGCCGACGAGATGGGTTTCATAGTATGTGTTTTAAAGTGCTGGTGTGATCCATGTTGATCTTGAATTCTGTGTTTGCAAACTACTACACGGAGAAGTTCATGGGCAAGGTCGAATTTTTATAAACAATGAAAATGTTAAGGCCATATTCATTTTGGAAATAGGGGCACTGGATTACATTTATCATGTTTCCAACTTACTATTTATTATGGTTATATCGAAGCAAGCACACACATACACACTCAAATGCAAAATTCTTCCAACTGTATTACTTTTGCATTCAAGGATAAAAAAAGTGCAAAGGATTTTAGGTTATCAATGTATGAGTGTGCTATAAATATTATTGGGCAAGAAACAAAATGAATAAGGTATTGAGGAAAAGAATTTTCTGTAAACTGAATATCCTTGCATGAAAGAAAAAAATATGTAATTACTGTCTTGTGATTAAAGAAGTAAAATTCTATTTTCTACAGAGACATATAGCTTGACTGATGATTGTAAAGGTTAGAATTGTGATAGGAGATTAAAAGTTTGTGTATGCTGAAGAGATACTAAAAGTAGGTCACAGTAAATCAGAAGTTTCAGAAACTCTTAGGTGCAGCCTTCAGAAAAGAAGGTATTTATATAGTTTCCCACTATCATTTTTTCTTTCACATTGATAATTGGCATTAAATACTGCAAAACTGATTCCAATTCAAACAAGACATTGGTCAGTGTTTTGAGCAGCTTGGTAGCCTATATAAATAGTCTAATCTTTACATAGTGAACTTAGATCTTACAGTCTGGTAGCCAAGTTGAAGAATACATACTCTTAGACATTTCTTTCTACAGATTCCCAAAGGGGTATTACTACTTCTAAAAAAAACATAATATGAAACAAAAATGGTTGTGGCTCACATAAAAAGAACATTATTCATTTATACATAGAGGTGACATTTAAATTGAAGGTAGTTTCTACCAAGAATAAAAGTGGAGTTTCCAGAATATTCTAAAAATTCACAAAACCATGAACTGAGGTTTTAATAAGTAGCTTGAACAATTGCGACTATATTATTATCTTTTAAAAAGAACTCTGAAAGTTTAATTTTTCTACTACATTTATTATCTCAGCTTTACATATTCTTAAAATGTATTAACCTGATTATTAATCAGTCCATTAAAGCATTTTCTCATCAAGATTTTATCCACTTTATTGAAATCATTGGATATTATCATTGCCAAATTATTTTTTACAGAAGAGTTCAGATGTGCAAATCTATCATAAGCATGGAGGAAAACTTATGATTTGTAGTGGATTGATAACTGGTGGTCAGCTTATAACCCCCAACTGAACTGAGTAAGCGTGGTGTTGGGTGTGGGAGACCCACCTGGGGACTGTTGCCAGCACTATGAGAGGCAGACCTAGAGAAGGAGAAAGAGGCTGTTGGGAGTGGAGAAAGGCTGTTGAGTTGGTGGAAGCTGTAAGGAGCTGTTGGTTGTTTTGGAGGAGCTCGTCATGCCAGCTTTCCTGATGAACTTGGCTGTTTTCATCCTCCGAGGAGCTTGGGACCTTGTTGGCACTGACAGTAGCTTTGGTTCACTTTGAGGGAGTTCTGGTCCTCACTGTGCTTCCTGGCTCTGGAGGGGAAGATGGTGCACTGCTGGTTTCCTGGAGAGGCTTGCTGCAATGGCTTTCCTGGTGGGAACTCGCCATCTTGATCATTGGAGGAGCTCGGGACCTCACTGCTGCTGAGAACTGCTGTGGTACCTTTTAGGGTACCAGAAGAGCACTCTGGCTCTTCTCAGCATTGCTTCCTGGCTCCAGTGCAGATCCCCCAGCTGGCTACCATGGATCCTTCATCCTGCTGGCACAGACTTTCTAGATTCCACCACTGACCTTTAGGCCTTCCCAGCATAGATCTGTGAAACAGGTCTGCATGAGATATTGTTATGGGCTCTGGGCTTACAGCTGGATTCATGGGAAGCATTTTTATGAGCTCTAGGTCTTAAGCTGGGCTCATGCAGGACATTATAGCAGGGTCTAGGCCCTCAGCTGGATTCCTGGTCTATAGTGTGTAGACAAATTTCCTGCACTCTCTTGTATATCATTCTTTGGGTGACTCTTATAAATAATCCTACAAACTATGTGTCCTGTATGATATTGTTTCCCTTGCAAATTAAGCCCCACACCAACACAAGACTCATGAGCATTTTGAAGATTTTTCATGACTTACTTAGAATTACAAACTTTTATCTTGTTTCAATAATTTTTCTTCAAAAAAATGGAAAATTTTTATCTTAATACAATAATTGCATCAATGTATAATGCAGCTAATAACACATGAAATATCATACACTTTCTCACTCAGATGGAAAGCAAAATTTATAATCACTTTTTCTTTCTCGAATCAAGATTTTACTGGAGTACATGGTCAGTGAAGAAGAAAATATCATAGCTGTGTGGAGGACCACATGGGCGACTGTCCTTGAATCAGGAGCAATTGCCTCCATTTTGGCCAAGCCTGGCCCTATTTCCACGTACTTATATATATGCAGCTAACTAGGACCCTTTTCTTATCCCTTCAATTGGCTTTAAGCAATGCATCTCAGTCTAGCCAAGGTGCTGATGGTAGTCTTTGAAGATGGCAGGTGTGCTTCCCCAGACCCCTGTTGTTCCCATATGTGAGCCAGGATGAAGCAGAATGTTGAGCCAGTGCTCCAAGCTGTCACCTAGGCTGGAGCCTCAAGATAGAGGCTATGACTTCCTAGGGCTTGAAAGATTACACATTAGAGCTGAAGCACAGACCTCAAAACATAGGATAGTATTTCAGTTGTGTTATGCAGAGTACGCTTTCTGCATATCCTTCTCTCTGCATTTGCAGAGGTGACTTCAGGCCTCCTACCTACCCAGCTCATGGCACTCACCTACTTCCCATGGTTCTCACTGTCACTTATCCTCAAGCCACTCCCTTCTTCATGAATGAGTAAAACCAGGTTTGGCCTTTGATCAAGGCCTTTGTTCTGGGTCATCATCACTATGGCCGGACTTAAGATCCGTTGGCTCCCCATAACTTCAAATATGCCTTAGTGTCTTTATTGTAGCCATGGGTTTCACTAGAAGTGGTAGATTGTAATTAATCTGCTATGGTTCCAAACACTTTTCAAGGGATTACAAATATAAACTTCCTCGGCTGAGATGAGGACTGGGAAGGACTCTCTATGCAAAAATTGAAACTACCTTTACTCACAATACACAAATATTTAATCAAATTTTCTTAGTAAATCTCAGTACAAAAACAATAAAATCACTAAGGAAATCATGAGCTTTTATGTTATAAGGACTATATGCAAAAATCAGTTATCATAGTGTATTTCCTTACAAACCTATAAGATTTATCATTAAGTTTATGGGGAAAATTTAGATACGCACAATGATCAGATTCACCACAGGGAATTTGTACCTGTACAGGATATGCCTTAGTTCCTCTCTTTTTTGTACTCCTATTCTCCTCCCCTCTTTTCAACACCCTTCCCCTTCTTAGTCACAAAGCTTTGTTTCCATTTTATCCTTTTTCTGTCTTTTTTTGCTTTTCCTTTCCATCCCTTCCCTTTGAATAACTACTTTCTATTTCACAGTATCATTTATACAGATGCTCATCAACTGATGAATGAATAAAAAAGATGTGCTTTTTTACATAATGAAGTACTACTCAGCCATAAAGAAGTATAACTATTTTGATAAAATTAAAACTGATAAATTCATAAAATCATTTAAAAATGAAATCACATAAGGGAGAGAAGTCCCCAATGACATATCCATGCACTAACTTCCAGAAGCACTGAGTGTTAAATTATTCGGGACAAATGAAAATAAATTAAAGCTCACAGGATGAGGAAAATTATTTTGCATTATTCAGGTATTTTTTTTTAACCAAATGATAAGACCTATGAGACACACAAAGGTGGAGATCTTAGAGAAATGGTGGCAGACATCAGTGCTATGGTTCCACAAGACAAAAAATGGGGACAGTCAAATAATCGTGTCAAGAGCTGGAGAAGTATCTCAACAGCACAGCACGTGTCTGGCAAGTGTGACGTCCTTAGTTCAATTGCCATTTCCACACACACACACAAATCTTCAAGCAGAAAGGACACAATGTCCCTGAGAGGCTGCATAGGTACTGCAGGTCTCCTAGTAACTTGATGTTTGACTCTGGCCTCCGCATCTGGCAAAGAACATTTATGCTATATTAATCAGTCAAGCTGAAATAAATTTTGATAACAATGCTAGGAAAATCTGCACCTATACATTTTTTACAAAGATGCAATGTCTATATTAAAAACCATAAAATAATCCTGAAATTAAAGAAAACATAAATAAATAGAAAGATTTATTCAATTAGGCAGGAAAAAGAAATAAAAGGAAGAGATCACAATATCACTTTTTATAGATGATACTATTCTGCAGGTAAGAAACATAAAAGATTTCACCAAAAGTCTTACAGGCCTAATAAACAAAATAAGGAATATAGCAGAATACAAAATAGTCACACAAAAATAGTGTTCCTATTAATAATAATTAATTCATTAATAAGTACAGGGGCTGGGGATTTAGCTCAGCGGCAAAAGTGCCTGCCTGGCAAGCTCAAGGTCTTGAGTTCGGTTCCCGGTACTGGAAAAAAAAAAAAAAGAAAAAAAAAAAAGTAATTTACAGAAAAAGAAGTTAGGAAAACAATGTCATTCATAAGAGCATCAAGAAAAATTAAATACTTAGGAATTATCCTAACAAAGGAAGTGAAAGATTATAATGTAAACTGCAGTAGTCTGAAAAAGAACAAAGACTTCAGAAAGCAGGAAAATACAGCCTATTCTTGGATATATGAAACTAATACTCTCAGGATGGCCTCATTACCAAAACTGATACATAAATTTAACACAATCCCAATGAAAAATGCCAACAGCTTTCCTCACAGAAGTAGAAAAAGGCGACCTTCAGATTTATGCAGGAACAGAAGAGATCTGAAATATCAAAAGGAATGCTGGGAAACTTTCTCACTGCTAAAAGCTGAGCATTTGAAAAGGTGGCCACCTCTCTCAGTCTTTAGAAAATGAACACAGGAGGAGACATTCTTCTATTTATTAGTGGGGTATGCTTTTTGGCATCAATCTGAAGGGAAGGAGTAAGGCCTTCTCATGTGTAATATGCATCTTATCTGCGCCATTTGCAGCTTTTCTGATTCTTCTGTATACATGGATAGTTTGCATACCTTCCTTTCCCGAAGAGTTTACCACCGTTACATCCTAGGTCTTAGAGGATATGTTTTATGTCCCATCCATAATCTCTTCTACCAGTTTGTCAGGTTTTGTCTTTCTGTAGCTTTTCCAAACAACATCTATTGCTTGTCTCTACTTGATATCCAATTTTCCACTGCTTCACACTTTCATCTGAGATGTCAGTTACGTTACTTTTTTTTTTTTTTTTTTTTTTTCCGGTACCTGGAATCGAACTCATGAAGTTGCGCTTGCCAGGCAGGCGCTGTGCCCCTGAGCTAAATCCCCAGCCCCTTCAGTTACTATACAGAGGCTAGTTTGCCTGTCTGTCCCCAAACAGCAATATCTTCTTTAGCCCTGTTAGATGGAGGAGCTGGAAACTGGATTGCTGCTTTCCTTAGGAAATATTGTGTCATCTTGGGGAATGAGTGGGACAAAAGATGAGAAAAATATTGTGAAGTGTGTTCCTTTTGGAATGCAGCTTTATTTGATAGATATTGGCTTAGTTGCTGGAGATTATCAACTATTTCCCAGAATACTGTTTCTTCATAGTCCTAGTTTTTTATTAACAGTGAAAAACACTTTTGATAGACATATTACTGCATTGTACACTATATTTAAGCATGAAATGCTAACACTTTCAATATTTCATTTTATAGCTCGAATAACATGCAATTAACTCACATTTTTCTTATACAGCATAGAGTATACACAATCTTATTATCTTTAATTCATATATATTTATAACATAAAATTAAATTTGTTTTGGAAAATTGTTATCAATATAATCTTGATTATTTTAAATGTCCTTTCTTCCCCTCTCTACTCTGTTTTTACTCCATCTCTTGGTCCCCTGCTCTCATCGTCAAAATCTCTCTATTTTCTTTCATCTGTCCTTTGTTTATTCTTTAATACTTTAGCATTCTGGGCTTCTCAAACAAGATAAAACATGTGATAAATAATCTTATGCTTCAGCTGACATTATACTCCTAAATCCGTCAATATTTCTACAAATTATTCAAATTTTCCCTTCTTAACTAATACTACACTATACAAATATACCACATTCTTTTTATTCATGGATCTGATGTTAGACAATAGACTGTTTCCATAGTTTGGCTACTGTGAATTAAACAACCAGAGGCATTCATGAATCATTAGAGTATGATATCTTTAATTCCTTTAGTCACATAGCCAAGAGATGTGTAAGTAATCAAATGGGATATATATTTTCAAAGTTTTGAGAGTATCCATACTGCTTTCTAAAATAATTTTACTCATTTACATTCTCATAAACAGTGTAGAAAGGTTTCTTTTTGTCTTCTAGGTGATAGTCATTCTTACTGGAGTATGGTGAAATCTCAGAGTTGTTTTGTTTTTTATTACCCCAGTGGCCAACAATGTTGCTTATTTCCATATGTGTATATTGACAATTTGTGCTTCCTTGCATTTTCCCATTCTTGATGAGGTCATTTGTTTTTTGGAGGAGATCTAATTTGTTTGAGTTCTTTGTATATTACACATATTCATCTTCTATCAAAAGAGTAGCTGGTAAAAATTTGTCCTGTTCTGCACTTTGGTTATTTGGTTTGTTGTTTCCTTTGCTGTGAAGAAGCTTTTTTAATTCAACATAATCGCTTTCATTGAATCTTTGTGTTTTTTCTTGTTCTAATGGAATTCAGTTCAGGAAGTCTTTTCTTACACTATGTCTTCAAGTGCTATCCCTGTTTTATCTCGTAACAGTTGCAGTGATCTTATTTTCATATCTAGGTTTCTGATCCATTTAGATTTAATTTTGGTGGGAGCTTGATTCTGCCTGTAGAGGAGCAGGGGATGGTATTCTGTATTCTAATATCTAAAAAATGTCCTTTCAGTGTACTATATTTTTCAGTGTACTGTATTTTCTTCAGAGGAGCAGGGGATGGTCTTCTATATTCTAATGTCTAAAACATTTTCCTTTCAGTGTACTGTATTTTCTTTAGAGGTCTTTCACTATGGTAAGTTTTATTCCTATGCATTTAGATTTTTTAAGCTCTCATGACTGTGATTGTTTTGTTAATCTCTTTCTTAGTGGTTCCATTACTTGACATATAGAAACATCATTGATTTGGGGGTTGATTTTGTGCCTATCGACTTGCTCAATTTTTTTATTAGCTCTAAGAGTCTTTTGCTGGAGCTTTCTGTGTATAGAACCATATCATCTCGTGTTTGATTTATTTTTCAAATAATGTTAAACATCATATTAGTGAATTAAGAACTATTGTTTATATGTTATTTTAATTTTCCAATTTTCCAGTGAAAAAAGAGAGTGCTAAAAAAGCACTGTTGTCTAACATTTACATTTAAAATTACATTGCAATATTGAGTTTATTTTTGTCTGGATAAGTAGATATTCCTAAAGATAAAAAAAATTACAGGACTATTGTTTTAATACCAGAATTTGTAGAATAAATTAAGTTCAGTGATTAAGAGCCCAATTATTTATTAATTTTAGGTTCCTGTAATTATCTTAATTTTATAGATGTATTAAAGCATTCAGATTTTTAAGTAACGTTTATTCTAACGTGTGCTTTATTACATCATACCTTGGACCAATATTTTTAATATAAGGCTAGGATACTGTTGTAGTGATTTTTCTCATTACTGCGACAAAATACCTGACACTCAAAATTAAAGAATGAGGGGCTGGGGATTTAGCTCAGTAGCAAAAGCGCCTGCCTGGCAAGCACAAGGTCGTGAGTTCAGTTCCCGGTACCGGAGAAAAACCAAAAAAAAAAAGAAGGCAAAATTAAAGAATGAAAGGTTTATTTAGCTCACAGTTTGTGGAGGTTTCAATCCATAATCAGCTGGCTCCAAGGCAGGGTGGCATCACCTAGGGGCGATACACCAAGGTGGCAGAAGAACGCAAAAGCAGAAACAGCAAAGGGGTGGGGAGCAAATCTTTTCTCCCTTCTCCAACTTAGGGTGGGTCATTTGCACCTATACCATCTCCATGCCCTCCTCTTGCACAGGTTTAAGATGTTTACAAAGTCAGGACCCTGGTCTGATGAGTCACTTAATTAACCTGTAAACTTAACTACACTTTAAACCTTTAAAACTTCTAAATTTGACACATGTATCAAACATGACAGATACTAAAAATTAATCTCCATGATAGTAAACCAGTGGTAATGTAACATGAGTTAGTAGATATATTAATTCTAAACATTGGTGAAAGTCCTCATTTTTCTTCCTTCCCTTTGATACTGTATTACCAAGAAACTATGATGAAGAAAGTTTTCATTGTGCTCCTGCTGTTATACTCAGAGATGGAGAGGATGGAAGAACAGGAGTAAAAACTTCTTTACAATACTGAGTCCTACTAATACCTTTTCTTAGGACATGATAGCAATGGAAAGAAATATGACAAATGCTGCATTTTAATATTTTGTATGTCATGTATTTCTTGTTGTAAGCCAGATATAAGATATAATGCTGTCAGACAAAAAAGGGATGCTGAATACTTTTATTATATTTTGCAAGAACATATTCTGTGTCTTCTCAGACTCTGTGGCATTTGAAATGCAAGAAAAATTTGCAAAACATAAAACAAAGGCAAACATAAATATGTTTAATGCATGCACACTTGAAATGCAAGTAGACATCTGATAAATAAGTGAATTCTGCATTATACTACTTTCACTAATTTTAGCATATTTTGACATTCTAAAATTACATATTTCTGTATTCTAGCCATGTAAATATTTAAGTCACATTAAACCCAAGTACAAACACAATCATTAAAAATTTACACTTAACAGGGAATAACAAATTTAGGATTTAAAAGCTACTCTAGCATCTACTATAAGAATGGGTCAAATACAACAAATTCCAATTGGGATAGAAAATCTTATATCTATTTAAAATATTTGTTAAATGAATAATTTCTTAACTTTTTGAGCTAAACAGAGATCTGTTTTTGTTATTTAGACTTTGAGCCATATTAAATTTATTTTCTATTACTAAATTGAATAAATCATGTAACTAAATCATCAAGTTTTTTATTTTATTTCTGTTTTTGTTGGGTGGCAAGAAAAAGAAGTTTTTAACCATAGGAAATTAGAAGAACGTGAAATAGTTATAAAAGTTAAGGAATTTCAATTTTGTTTGTGGTCCCAAAATGTAACATACACAAGGTTTTCTTGATATCTAATACTGGATTGGTTTTCATAATGTGAAACTTTTGGTAAGAATCTCATTTCACTAGGAAATTTATATTCAATATTTAAATAGTAAAAAATTCTAAAATGTATTTTAACCTAATTCATCAGTTTTCTTATTTATATCCCTTTCTCTTCTAATCCAGTCTAAGATGATGTAATCCTCATCATTTGATTGAATCTACATATTTCAAAACAACAAAATAGGTGTGCCAGCGGTCAACTGATTTTATACATTACTATCTGACTTGTTTACAATAGCATTTATCATAATCAATCATTCTTACTTTTTCCTTTTCCTTATCACAGTGGTAATTGAACCTGAGCCTCAAGTATCTAAGGCACTATTGGGTCTAATTCTAAAATCTGGACCTACTTTTCTTCAATGCTGGTTTTCAGTTTTCTTCCAGGACATGTATTTTTTGTGTATTTACTTCCAAAGATATCCCATATGTATCTTATTTCTAGTCTTCCTTTTTTTATTTTAAAGAAACAAGGAAAGAGACCAGAAAAACAATAAAAATGATTCAGAATTTCAAAACAAGATGATAGGAAATTAACAATGGTAATTATATTGCACACTGTTATCTTCAAAGTAATTTCTCAGATTACCAGGTATGGCATGCAAAATTGAACAAACAGTATAAGCACTAACGGTTCCTTTCAATGAACTAATAGAAATTAATAGTACAATTTTCTTAGCTGTCTTAGGTGTATATACATATCTTCTTTTCCCTTCCATGTCTTCTGTTTCCCCCCATCCCAGCTGTTCTTTCCTTTTGAACAGTTTCTTTCCTTTTCACTATATCTATTATACTTTTTGGATCTTATATATTCTTTCAGTGTCTTACACTAGGAGACAATATGATGTTTACACATGCACTTCTGATTTATTTTACTTATGAGTATGTCTCTAGTTGCATCCATTTACCTGTAAAAGCCTCAAGTTTATCTTTCTTTAGAGCTGAGTAGTACTCCACTGTATAAAAATACCACATATATTTTATTCATTCTTAAATTGATGGACATTTGAGTTGTTTCCAAGATTTAGCTATTACAAATTGTGCTGCTATAATCACGGGTGCACATATATCACTGTGAAATAATGTTTTCATTTCTTCTGGGAAAATTCCAAAAAGGGGAATAGCTGGGTCGAATAGAACATCTAGTACTAGTTTTTGAGGCATTTCCACTCTGAGTTTCACAGTCACTGTACCAGTCTACACTGTCATCAACAATGGAGTAGGGTTCCTTTATTGCCACAGCCCAGCCAGCATTTGTTATTGGTTGATTATTTGATGATAGCCATTCTTTCTGGGGTAAGATGGAATCTGCATGTTGCTTCAATTTGCATTTCTTGAATGAAAAGTGCTGTTGAACATTTTTTCATAGACTTATTTTCCATTTGTATTTCCTTTCTGAGAAATATTTATTCATCTCAGATGCCCATTCCTTATTAGGTCTTTGAAGTTTTATTTTAATCTCTGAATATGAAAATACTCCATGATTTGGTCCTAGCTCTATTTTTCTCCATCTACAATTCACTAAGCTATTCATTTCAAGTTTCCTGAATTCACTTAGCATGCATTTATCTTCATTACTTTATTGTCCCTGACACCCAATACTGGACACTCACAAATTAAAGGACAGAATGTTTATTTTGGCTGAGAGTTTGTAGTGGCTTCACTTCATAGCCAGTTCGTGTTATGGCTGGGTAGAATGACAGAGGGCCATGATAGAAGCGGCTTGCTTATCAGGAGGCAGTGAGACACAGAGAGAGAGATCAAAGCAGGGAGAGAGACCCTTCCAGGCCACACCCCCAGAGACTCACCTTCTCCAATCAGGCTCCACCTCCCAACACCACGTTTAACTATAAACTCATCAACGGAAAAGCTTGCTGGTGAGTATCAGGTCCTCATGATCTAATCACCTCCTCCTAGGTCCACCTCTGTGTGCATGAGTCTTTGGGGAGACATCTAGATATAAACCATAAGGTATTCATGAATTCTCAAATCCTTTCTTTAATGCTCGGTTATCTTTTTGTATGCATTTATGTACCCATATTTAAAATAACAGCTTTGTAAAGCATAGCTTAATACAGCAACATGTTGTCTTTTCTGCAGGTGCGATCCTTAGCCATGGTTTTATATCTTTTCCTACAGTCTACTGCAATATCCTCTAAACTAGTCTTTCCTACTAATATTTCCTTCTGCTCTATTCTCTGTGGATCAACTAGAATATCAGGCAAACATGCAGTATTATTTTTTGCTTAATGTGTTCTGTTCAATTCTTATAAAGTTAGAACAAATCTAAAGTTCTATCCAAGGATACGAGGCCTTCAAAGATAGGACCTACTTTGCATACTGTTAAATTAAAATACCATAAATTTTGTGGCTTAAATCAACATAAATCATTATTTTTCAGCTATGGACAACAGAAATGAAAACTGAGCCTCACTGTACATAATTTATTTGTGCATTCTACTGGAGGCTCTGGGAAAGATAAATTTCCTTGATGTTTACACTTCTCCAAGCCTGCTCTGGTCTGGTTTGTGGTCCCCACCCTCACAAGCAGGACTATGTGTACCATACATGATATCACTCTAGATCTAACTGTCCCGCCTTTTTCTTTTATTTAAAAGAAGTTTTGTGAACACATCGGACAAATTCAGATAATTTAGCATAGTTTCTTCATATCAAATTCAACAAATAAGCAAGTTTGATTCCATGTGAAATTTTAATTTCCTTTTGCCTTATAACATTTCATAGTTTCCAGTGATTAGGATGTCTCATATCACTGGGGCCAGTATTTTGACTAGCAAATTATCTGTGGCTACTGCTTTCATGTTTTGTTCAAAGATTCTCCTTTCACGTATTCTTTACATTTGCATGAATAGCCATGACCTTTCTTTACACATGTCAAGCAGGTTGTCATGTATACTACACAAATGAGTTTTCTCTGCATAAAATATTCTTCTCAAAATTTTCGGATGTTTTTCTTCTCCTTTCCTTTAAATTCTGTCCAGATCAGTATCTCAAAATGTTTCTTTTTGTAATACTCCTGTACCCTTTCTTCCATTTATTCTAATAAAAACTTCCTTTACTATGTGTATAGAACACACGTCTCACTGTCTCTGATTATAATGTAGTTATTATGCATTTATCTTCATATCTATCTATCATCTAAAAAAGATGGCAGATACATAAATATGTGTGCAAAAAGTGTGTGTATATATGTATATATATATATATATATATATATTCATACATGTCAATTATCAAGTCCTAAGTTAGATTATCAACCCATTTGCCTTAGTTTTCTCTCATAGCTGATACAAAATACCCAATGCCCAAAATTAATGAAGGAAAGGTTTATTCAGCTTACAGCCTGTGGAGGTTCCAGTCCCTACTTGGCTGGCACATGGCAGAGGGCAACAGTTCTTGGAACCTGAGCACAGCAAAAGCAGCAAAGCAAAAAATGAAGGGGTAGCAAGCATGCCTCTTTCCCTTCCTTATATTGTATGCAAACTACCTACCCCAGGGTAGTTGTAGCACTCACACCCACAATCCCAACATTGGACCCTGAACCAATCAGAAACTCTAAAAGCCCACCCCATGACTGCATGAGGCTTTGCGGGGACATCCACACACAAACCATAACACCATTGAAAGTGAGAAATAATGGTGTACTACTAACTGACTTATTCCCAGTAATCAGAACTGTGCTTGCCACATGATAAGTACTTAAGTGCTTATAGAATAAAGAAATACACATTTTAAAGAATATATTGCCCTTGTAGACTATCACTTGTTAATCCATATTATGATTTTAAACTTTTGGAGTAGTAAAATATTTAAGATTTTATTGAAGTACTAGAATTGGAAGATTAATTTTTGAAGAATTACTTAAATTTCCCAGTGTTTACTTTGGATATATGAGTCAAATTCTTCACATTGGCTAGTTCAGGAATTTTTAGATATAATATGGTATGCATAGCTAATGCTAACTTCTATTCAACATGTTGTACTTAGATTATGAGTGTGATGTGTGGTGTTTTTTTCACTCATACAACTTTCTCTCACTCAAATATATTGACCTCACTATTAAGAAACCAGAGAGAAGGATACAAACAAACAAATATTATTTAAAATTTAAAATCAGGACCTAAAATCAGGCAGATCACAGGTAAATCATAAATAGGTAAGAAACTGACCTAGAATGCAGGATATTAACATCTCCATAATGACAGGATACAAGGATTTAGGAGCCTGCTGATCATTCAGCTTTGTAAGGAAGGAAAGACACTCTAAGATATCACAATCCAAGACTTTATCATGTTTGGAAAGTGACTGTAAAGTATGTTATCTAAAGGGTACAGGAACTTGGAGTACATGTCTCAATGTGAGCATTGTTGTTCTCTAGAAAGTATATTTTTCAATTCATAATCATAGACAAAGATGCACTTCATCTAAATGGGATAGTGAAACAACCACACACCACAATATGTCCTGTAAAACTGGATGTTATAAGTAGCTATAGCTTTTAGATTTTCTCCTTTTTGAAGGGGTAAGAGTATACCATATGCAGGAAGAGAATGTTCCAAATCCATTAGTGAAATGAATACTATATAACCACAGTTTATGGTTACAGTCATAAAGAGGACACAGAGATATAACCAGTGAGGCCTTGGAGTTGGAATATATTGGTCTGCATGTCTCAGCTATTAAATTTTCAGGTTTAATGTCTCAGCTGGTAACTTTATCAGAGAATACTCTGATAGTCTCAAATTGATCAGGAGGGAATGTTTACCCCAGGCATAGTCACAGACACTACAAGTCATGTTTATTTTTTTCCTCAGAGTTGATTAAAGATTTACCATTAAACCACTGGGCTAACCATAGTCATTTATAAAAAACAATGCAGGACAGGTATTGAAAGGGGTTTTAATCCTAAGGGTTAAGGATGATTTCATACTCTGATTACTCTGATTTTGCTTCCATAAATTATTTCTTGACTGCTGATAAGATTATTGGGTCTGTCCTATAGACAAGGAAGGTAAGACTCATGTATGATCATTTTGGTCATAAATGATGGTTTTTTCTTCTTTTCACAATATAATTATTTCAAAATAACTGGGTATTTCACTTCTTTAATTTCAGTATGTATCTGTACCAGAAATCGTATGAAAATTTAATGTTGAGGTGTAAATTCTTTAATTCTACATTTGCTTGATTGTTAAATCTGTGTCTCTTTTTTTTTTTCATTCTTTCTACCTATTTTGAAACATTTATTCTTTAGCTGAAAAGGTGCTGCCTTTTTTCCTTGAAGCGTTTCATACATTTGAAAGGATATAAATTCAACTAGGCCCTATATTCTTAACTTGATCTTTGTTCTGAGACACTTTAATCCATTCACTGGTGTTTTTAATGACAGATGGCAGATCACTCATTGCCTAGCAGTACAGTAGAGAATGGATAGATTGCAAAAGTACAAGAAAACTTGCCGAGGTGATAGCAATATTCCCAATCTCGTTTATAGCAATGATTTCTTGGATTGTAGGACTGTATATTTATGTTAACTCTTACTTTAAAGTATAGATTAAGCATTTGTAGTTTACTGCTCTCTTTTTACCTAAATAAGAAGATTAAAAACATAAGTATTAAGTCCATAATCTGATTTGGTTATTGCAAACAGATCTGTTTTCATTTTATTTATGTTGGTTATATGGTGTGTGGAAGGGTTCCTATTATCCTCATTCATTTTATACTTGATGAATGATATAATATCTCAAGTTATTACATTCTGGTCTTTCTGTAGTAATCAACATATACTGTTGAACCTTGTACTTCCTAATTTCTCCACATAGGGCTACCTTTTTAAGTCAAATATATTACTACTGTGTGATATGAACCTATATTCTCCATCCCTCTAGTGTCTTCATTGTCACCAGGTTTTAAGCGATGGCTAGTTACATTAGAGTTTTGTTACAAGAATAATGTATGTCTAGGATTTCATTTCTTTAGGTAACTTAATCTAGTTTATGTAATCTAACAAACAAATCTCAATTTAAATGTTGTTTATGTATTAACTTTATATTTAGCCAGTGAAGTGTCTTTAGAGCAAAGATTGTTAAAAAGATATTAAGAAAGCAAGAAGGCTACCCATGCATACATCATGAGTTAACCATATATTTAACTCAAGTCAGGCCAGAAGAGCAATTGCTATATGGATCACTGTTGGTAGCTACCTTTACAGTTGAGTAACGGGGACCAGTATAAAGATGGAGGTATTTGGAAAGAAAGTAGATGGTGTTCAGATAGTATGACAATGTAAAAAATTACAAAAGGTTTGTAGATTCAGATAATGAGAAGGCCATGAGTATACGCATGAGACTGAACGCACGATGGCTACTGGACATATGGAACAAGACCATCTGAGTGTGTGAGACAACTGCGAAATTATGGCATCGCACATGTCATGTCTGTGTGTATGCAGATACTAAGAATTAATACAGGAGTAAATTTATGAAGAATAACATAAACCAAGAATTGAAATCACCATGAATGAGATTAAATGAATTCAAATCATATATAAAATGATATCAGGAATGTAAGATTATTAAGGATAATATTGGCAGCTAGTGCTACTTTTTGTCTGTGATATATTTGAAATACAACTACATTTTAATGTATGTTGTACTTATCTTAAAATATTCTCTATCCTTGCCACTAAAGTTTAGATAATTTTGGTGAAAAGTGTACTTGCAATTTAGAGCACAGTTTGTATTACATGGGAATGAGATCATAACCGGAGGAAACAGGTGATGGAGATTTAGCTCAAGAAAAACCCAAGAATTTCAGAGTGGCAGAAGAATGCACATTTCTGTGCCTATGAGGGAAAGATATACTGATTTAAAAAGATATATCACAAGAAAGATGTTAAAAGAATTTAATTATAAAGATTCATCATTAATTAAAGGTCTTCAACTACTGTCTATGAAGAAATATCTCCTAGTGTATCTGAACAACCAATTTGAAGACACCAGTATGCAAAAAAAAATCATTGTTGATTTCCTATCATCTTATTTAATGAAATTCTGTGTCGTTTCTAATGTTTTTCATTATTTTTTATTCTTTTTAAAATAAAAAAAAGAATTGTTGGAAGAAAGAACCTGTGTCCTATTGTATACACTGAAAAAGACACACATTTTTAGCCCTTTTTGTCGTAATGTTATGTATACTTCTTGGGACAGGTCAATGAAACATACCCACCTTGAACAGAAGGAAAGAGTTAATTTTTCAATGAAGAAGAAATCGTGCATCACCTTTGTACAAAAGCGTAGTAACATTCAGTCAACTACAGGTGTATAATTGTGATAGTAAAATCAGTATCCTGTTCTTAGCATTAAAGATGTTGGCTATGAAAGTACCATGTCTAATGCTCAGCCACCAAGGACGACATCTGTAGGGCTACTCAGTGGCTACGTTTGTCTAATGTGTTTTGATTTGTTCACCATGTTTCAGTTCATTTTCTAATTTTCATTCTTCAGCTTCCCCAGTGTTTTTTTTTTTTTTCTCCATAAATCAGGCAATTTGTTTTGCTTATGATTAAGAACACTAAGTCAAGGGTCTCAGAAAAAGATAATGAACAGAATAGAGAGGAAAAATAGTCATTGACAAAGGATCTGAATATTTTCTAGAAACAACGACAAGAGTCCTCAAATTAAAATATCAGTATGTCTCCAGCAGAGGTTATAAAAATAATTTACACTGAGACTCATCAGAGTAAAATAATAAAAGAAAATGTAAAGTCTGCTTTAAAAAAACTGACAAAGTGACAGAATTTTCATTAATAGCAATAGATGTCAAAAGAGATGAACAATGATTGCAAAATAATACATTCTAAGTAACTGTCAATCTAGAATGTGAGTTCAATTTTAACAGTCATTTAAGAATCAGAGACTGAACATTTCTTTTGGATCAAGATTACAAGTTTTCTTTTCATAAATCTTTACTAAGAAAACCACTAAATGTATACTTTAGAGAAAAGGGAATGAGAGAATAGTCCCTTACAATATGGTCAGAAATCAAATAATAATAGGATATGGTTCACTACAAAAGAAAGATGAACAAATATAATAATAGTAAATAAGCTGGGAGTGGTTGCTCACACCTGTAATCCCAGCACTCGGGAGGCTGAGGCAGGAGGATCATCGTGAGTTCGAGACCAGCCTGGGCTACAAAGTGAGTTCAAGGCCAGCCTGAACTACATTTTTGAGACAGCGAGACCCTGTCTCAAAAAGACACACACACACACAAATAGTAAATAATGTCTGCTTTTTACAGATCAATATTTTAAATCATTTGAACACAAAATTATTTTACTTTATTGTATTTTTTATGCATTGTGAAAAATGTATAATGGTTGGTATCGACCACAACATTGAAGATAAGAGAAAATTTCCATTAACCCCAAATTTTCCATGTGCTGCTTCTGAGTTCTGGTTGTGAAACTTAGTCAGTTTCATAGTGGTGTAAAAATATTCTGCTCAGCTGATTTATGAGATTGTGTCACTGGGAATATGATTGCTTGACATGGCTACATCCTTTCTTTATAGACCTATAAAATGCATTCATAATGAGACTTTGCTTATAGACAGCTGTTCCCACCCCCCGAATAAGCACCACAGAATTAATAATGTTGGACCACGCTTACACAATTTGTTATTATTCTTCTGCTTACCTTCATAATGATCTGGTCACATATTAAATCTGAGCTTCTGTCTGGGACTTTCTACCCAAACTACCTGCAACTTCTCCCTTACCTGGTTCTTCACAGGTATTTGTCCAGTGATCTCTTGCACATCAACGATAACCTGGGTATCTATTTATCAAATCAGTGAAACTGACACAGACGATGATGAGAGTAATTTAAAACGTTCCATAATCCCAACATGTCAGTTCTGGTAAACCCACACACCTCCCTGCAACACGTTTAGATGGAGTACTCTTCCACCAATGCACTTGCTGGTTATGAATTCTTAAGTTTTCACTATTTAGCACATATCCAAAGGAAATAAAATGAGCATGCTGTAGAACTATCTGTCTTCCCACATTTATTGCAGTACTTTTACAATAATCTATATATCTATCTCTATTTCTCTACCCCTCTCCTTATCCCTACCCCATCCCTATCACTATCCCTATCCATATCCTTATCACTGTCTCTGTCTTTCTCTGTATATATATCTACCTCTATTTCTATCTACCTCTATCTCTATCTACCTCTATCTCTATCTATATGTCTATCTCTATCTCTATATAGAGAGAAAGAGAGACAGAGGGAAATGGATATGATGATATTAAATCAGAAGAGAAATGAAAATCTTTTATTGGCACCAAAGGTTAAGATAGAGGACAGTATGTCAGGTAAATAAGGCAGGCACAGAAAGACATAAATGGTGTGGTCTTACTCATATGTCTAATATGGAGAAGCAGTGAGTAGAGGTAGAGTGAAGAACGATCCCCAGAGGTTGTATGGTATAGATTAGGAAGGTATGTGGAGAGATCTGCCCTTGGTTCAACAGTAGAGTTACATGAGAGGAGTAAGTTATGGTATTTATGGCATGGCAGGGTGCTTATGATTAAAATCATTATACTGCCTATTTAAACTACCTAGAAAAGAGGATTTTGAATGCACTTACTAGAATAAAATGATAAATGTATGAGGTAAAATGAATGATAAATACACTGATTTGATTATTATACAATACAGCTATATACAACACAGCATACTGTATTTGATACATTTTTACAATTATGTTGTTCTTTTTTTTTTTTTTTCCAGTACCAGGAATCGAACTAACGACACAGCGCTTGCCAGGCAGGCTCTGTGCTGCTGAGCTAAATCTCCAGCCCCACAATTGTGTTGTTCTAATTAAAAACAAAGTAGAAAAAACAAAACAATAGAAGCAAAATAAAAAAAAGAAAGAATTATTCCATTAAGACATTTTCTCAAAAAAATATAGCAACTAAGTAAATTCCACCTATAACATGAAAATAATGCCTGGAAAATTGTGGGGACTTTATAATTTAAATGACTGAACTCTGTTTCTGTTTCGTTTTTCATCAAAGAAAAACAATTTTACTTTGCTTTTTCTCCTGTACTATTTGTTTCTATTATAAGGCACAATGACTCTCCAAAGCATTTCTGGGAGTCAATGTCCAAACACTGTCTGCATAGAGGTTATAATAAGAAGTTGATCCTGTATCAGCACCTTATAATTCTAGACAATAATTCTTGTAACTCATATTGACACTCAAAATTTGGAGTTTTATTAATTTCTTTTACGGCTCATTTTCCTTTATAAAAGAAGTGAAGTAGAAGGCTAAGCATCATAATTCCTTGGGAAGATTTACAAAGGTATAAAGTAGCAGGCTAGAAAGAAAAGCACAACTATTTACTGAATAAGAAGGGGCTTACATAACATGGATACAGAAGGTTAGAAGTGAGATAACAATGGTATATTATTACCAGCAACAAGGAAAACATCAAAAGTTTCTCAGTACAGGTCCTCTGTGAACTTTACATTGCCCAAAGCAAAGTTGAAAACTCTAAAAGGAATGGTATTTCAAAGATTATTTTCATTCAGTAGAAGTCTATTTTATTTGTTTCGATTTAATCCCACTTTTCATTTAAAATATATACTGAAATAAAATTACTGATAGAAAATTCAAATCTTTACTTTTTAAATTATCTTAAGTATAAAAATATATTCTCAAATAATTAATAACTACAGCTATTCATTTTCAGCCACACACATTATATTACTTTATTGTGAAACAGCTTCCTTGATGATAAATGCTGGAAAAATTAATTCATGTTCAGCCTAGAACAAAATTGGCAGTAAAGATTAACTCACATTATACTAGAAAGGACGGGGATTTCAACTTGAGCCTCAAGCAACTAGAAGCTTTAGTTATAAATGTGTCAGTAAGATTAAATAGTTCAGGCGTTCCTCTGGGTAGTAAAGACAGGGCTGAATTTTCTAACATACTTTATCGTTGAAGAATGGAAGTTGATATTGGAAAGTAGCTTTCATTTAAAAATAAACATTAATTAGCCATTTTATGTGCTAGAAAGAGTCTTAGTTTCTAGGGTATCCTAGTTGAGAAAAAGAAAAATCATTTCCACCATGATGTTGATAAGGACACAAAATTCTAAGTTGTCACAGCAAGATACAAACAATTTTTGTTTGTTTTTTCGGTCCTGGGAATCGAACTCACGACCTTGCACTTGCCAGGCAGGTGCTGTACCGCTGAGCTAAATGCCCAACCCAAATACAAACACTTTCAATGCAGGAAACTTCATGTTTTGTCCTTGAAATATGCTTTAAGATTACATAAAATTAAAAGATATTCCCTAGGTTTTGGTGGAAATAGTACTCAGTTTCGTTACCAAATCAACAAATTTCTTCTCATCTATACCTAATGTATGACTTATTTACCATTAAAATATTTGTTAAATATTTCTCCATACAAGAAATAAAATATTCTAAGAAATGTCATACTGTGTGTGATTGACTGAATGCTAGTGTTCAAAAAAAAATTACAATAAAATAAGGAGCTAAAAATTAATTCCATAAGGATAGCTTGCTTTTTTCAAATTCTTTTATTACCTAGTGAATATTTTGAAATTAGTTTATTTCTTTTTATTTTTATAATAATTTAATTTTAAATTAAAATAAAATTGATTTTTATGAATTAACTGCTATATGCCATGCAAATTATCTGAATTATTAATGAAAGTGAACAACAGATTCTCATTTGATAATTGTAAAATTAATGATTGAATTGTTTCTTTTGTAGTGATACAGATTATTTCTTAAAATTAGGCCTCATAGTTATAACAGATCTATTTATAGTCATTAGAACAATTTCCCATTTACCCTAGCTCTATAAAGTTTGTGTTAATAAATTCAACTTTGGCTATCTTTACATAAAGAATTTGGACTCAGGAGATGGAAATTCATACTATTTGCAACTGTGGTTATTGGCTGTTAATAATTAGTCATGTTAATTTAAATTTAAGTTTATAAAAAATTGAATTACATGAGTGTTTTTAAAAATGTTGTCTGAAATACGGAAACACAGGCATAAGAATAAATTACTACCAGGCAGAGCTAAAATACTATCCTAGCGTTGTTCCTGATTTTATAATGTAACTAATACATTGTATCAAAACCCTTTTCAGTGTTTGCTAGTATACCTAATGATGCAGATTCAACTTAATTCTACATTTCTTCACTTTGCTGGATTTCACTTACAAATTTAACATTATTTTAGCATTTTTTGATATTATTCTTGTTGTTCAGTGCATTTTTGCTAAGCAGACCACATTTTTTTCCAGGGCTTCCATAGACTCAATACTGGACAGATTAAAACTTTCATAATTCATAATTTTCTGTTCAGTGTTACTTGTGTGGAAATGCTCACTTACTTATGGGTGACATAATCTTGTGTCAAAAGAATATAAAGTTGGACTTATGGTTAATAACCTGCCACTTGGTATTATACCTGCATTTTTGCTCTTTTGAAGTTAAGGTTATGTGAAATTTCCATTAAAAATTGATTTTCAGTGGTTTGTAACTTAACTGCAAATGATCTGTCCATAAGAGATGAAAATTGATATAAGACTGCATCCCTTAGGGACTGACACATAATTAAATCTACATGGCTGTTTTAAAGTTAAATCACAGCAGGTTAAGGGTGACATCCAAAAGGCATGGGTTTAGGGGAATATTATCAATTAAATTTAGGTTGGATTCATTTAGCTTTTAATTAGCCAATATTAATTTCAATAATAATGTTGATTTTATACAAATTATGAAAATATTAAAGTGCACAACATTTTGCCTTTAAGACTTTGAAGGTTCACCAACTGCTTGCTGAGATTAATAGCTAGCAATATTAATGGATTTTATTTTTCTGTTGATAGTCACTTATGATGTTTACATACTGTTATATTTTTATTTTGAAATAATTTACATCACTGATTCTCAAATACCTTTTCTCCAAAGGTGGGTCATTAGGTGTTGAGGACTTAGTGATAACTGTCTGAAGGAAATAGAATTACATACATATATATATGATAGCATCACATGATAGTTTCTCAGTGATAAAGTCACATGAAGAACCTCAGAAGGTGGAGGCAGTTCTGAAAGTTAAGGGTAGTAGGACTCTAAAGTTTTCCATGAAAAACTTGATTTTGGAAAGAGTTTCTTGGGGAAAAACATAGGGAAGGGAACGCAAGCACGTGCTCCTTGAATGATCCGGGGACATTCTACAGAAAAGAAGGAGAGCAACACTGGGCATGGGCTGACTGCTTAGTTGTTCAGCAGGAGCAAGCTGCTCATTGCTTTGAGGCAGTATATTGCCTTTATCAGAATATTTGAAGATTGATTGGAATTACTAAAAATTGACATTATTGCATAGCATTTTCCTTTTTTACTTTATTTTAAAAATAAAAGAACGAAAATATATTAACAAACAGACATCCATTTACAAAACAGCACAAGAACAATACAAGAAATACTGAATTACAGACAAGGTGACCGGAAATTAACAGTGGTTGCTGTATTACATATTGATAACTTCAAAATGGTTACTCTGAAAAGCAAATATAGACATGAAAAATTGATGAAATAACTAATCATTAACTGTTCCTTTCAACAAAGTGATATAAGTCAGTAGTACAACTATGTTAGCTCTCCCGTATATACGTATATACATAGTTTTCCCCTTCTTTCTTTTCTCCTTTCCTTCATCCCAATTGCTCTTTACTTTTGAACAGTATCCTTTCATTTCACAATGCCTATCATAACTCCTAATTTTTATTCACTCTTTCAAGTTCTTACACTAGACAATATGTTGCTTACACATGCAGGTCTG
The DNA here is from genome assembly GCF_000276665.1 of Chinchilla lanigera. Lineage (NCBI taxonomy): Eukaryota > Metazoa > Chordata > Mammalia > Rodentia > Chinchillidae > Chinchilla > Chinchilla lanigera. The sequence continues at coordinate 9,777,523 of NW_004955407.1, forward strand.
AGTTATTTCACTTATGAGTATGGTCTCTACTTGTGACCATTTACCTATAAAAGCCTCAAATTTATCTTTCTTTATAGCTGAGTAATATTCCATTAAATAAAAATACCACAATTTCTTTATCCAGTACTCAGTGGATGGACATTTGGGTTGCTTCCATGTTTTAGCTATTACAAATTGCACTACTACAAATATGGGTGCACATATATCACTCTGATATGATGTTTTCAGATCTTCTGGGAAAATACTCAGAAGGGGAATAGCTGCATTGAATAGGACCTCTAGACCTAGATTGCTGATGAGTCTCCAAGCTGATTTCCACAATTGTTTCACCAGTCTGCATTCCCAGCAGCAGTGGAGAAGAGCTCCTATTTCTCCACAGCCTTGGCAGCATTTGCTATTGGTTGAATTCTTAATGCTAGCCATTCTTACTGGGTTAAGATGAAATTTCAACGTTGTCTTAATTTGCATTTCTCGAATGAGTAGTGAAATTGCACATAATCCTATGTATTTCTTTTCCGTTTGTATTTTTTTATCTGAAAAGTGTGTACTCATATCAAATGCACATTTTAGGTTTCAGTCTTTGAATTTAGGGGGCTTGATGTTTTTTAATTCTTTATATGTTCTCAATAGAAGACCTTTGTCTGAGGAACAGCCAGCTAAATTATTTCTCAATTTGTGGGTTTTTGTTTTACTCTGCTGGTTATTTCTTTAGATGTGCAGAAACTTTTCAGTAGGATGAGATTCCAGGTGTTGACTCTTCGAAGCATTTCACGCACAGTTCAGTGTTTGTTCAAGAACACTCTGCCTACACTTATATCTTCAAGATTTTTCCCTACTTTCTCTTCCAATAAATTTAGAGTTTCTGTTTTAATGCTGAGATCTGTGATCCATTTTTGCCATTAGTTTGGTACATGGTGATCGACTTGGGTATCTTTTCAGTCTTTGGCAAGTGGCCAGTTTTTCCAGTACCATTTATTAAAGAGGCTATCGTTCTTCCACTGAGTTTGTTTGGCCCCTTTATTGAAGATTAGGTGGCTGAGTGGGTTGGTGATTGTAGTTGTTTCTTCCAGTCTGTTCCATTGATACTCAGATCTATTTTTTAATCACTACCATGTTGATTTTATTACAGTAGCTTTGCAGTATAATTTCAGATCAGGGCTTGTGATTCCACCTGACTTGTCTTTGTTGCCCAGGATTGCTTTTGCTATTCTGGGTCTCATCTGGTTCCAGATGGAATGTTTTCTCTAGATCTGTAAGGTACGCTAATGGTATTTTAATGGGAATTGCATTGAATCTGTACAAAAATTTTGGTACTTTGGCCATTTTCACAGTGTTGGTTCTTCCTATCCATGAGCAAGGAATATTTTTCCATTTACTGAAATATTCTTCAATCACTTTTTTCAGAGTACTATAGTTTTCATTGAGTAGGTCTCTTCTCTTGTTAGATTGATTCCTAAGTATTTCAATTGCTTGGATGCTATTGTGAAAGGTACGGTTTCCTTAATTTCTCTCTCAGTCTCTTTGTTGTTTGTGTATAGGAATGCTATTGATTTTTGAGTGTTGACTTTGGATCCAGCTATGCTACTGAATTTGTTCATTAATTCAAAGAGTCTTATTGTGGAGTTTTTGGGGTCTTCCATGTAAAGTGTCATGTCATCTGCAAATAATGATAATTTCACTTCTTCATTTCCTATCTTTATTCCTTTTATTTCTCTCTCTTGGCTAATTGCTCTGGGTAATATTTCCAGGACTATATTGAATAGGAATGGTGACAGTGGACATCCATGTCTTTTTCCTGAGTTTAAAGTGAAAGCTTCTGTTTTTTGACCATTTAGTATGATGTTGGCTGTTGGATTTTCATAGATGGCTTTGATCAGATTGAGGTAAAGACCATCTATTTCTATTTTTTGTAGGGTTTTTATCATGAATGCTTGTTGGAATTTGTTGAAAACTTTTTCTGCATCTATTGAGATAATCATGTGGTTTTTTTCTTTGGCTCTATTGATATGATGTGTAACATTTATTGATTTGTGTATATTGAACCATCCCTGCATTCCTGAAATGAATCCAACTTGGTTGTGATGTGTGACTTTCTTGATAATTTGCTGCATTCTATTTGCTAGTATTGCATTGAGTATTTTTGCATCTATGTTTGTTAGGGAGATTGGTCTATAGTTCTCTTTCTTGGTTGGTTCTTCCTTTGGTTTTGTCATCAGTACAATACTCGCCTCCAGAAATGAGTTAGGGAGAATTCCTTCCTTGTCAATTTCATTGAAGAGTTTGAGGAGTGTTGGCATTAATCTTCTTTGAATTTTTTGTAGAATTGTGCTATGAATGCATCAGGGCCTGGGCTTTTCTTTTTCAGTTAATTTTTAATCATGTATTCAATCTTAGTCATTGATATTGGGTTGTTCAGGATTTTATGTCTTCTTGATTCATCCTTGGTAATTCATACATATCTAGGAATCTGTCCATTTCTTCTGAGTTTTCTATCCTATGGGAGTAAAGATTTTCAAAGTAGGTAGTAATGATATTCTGAATTTCTATAGGATCTGTAGTAATTTCATCCTTTTCATTCCTTATTGCATGAATTTGAGTTCTTTCCTTCCTTATTTTGATAAGGTTGGCTAGAAGTTTATCAATTTTATTTATTCTTTCAAAGAAACAGCTCTTTGACTCATTTATCTTTGTAGTGTTTTCTTTGTTTCAATTCCATTAATTTCTGCCCTGATCTTTATAATCTCTTCCCTTCTTTGGGCTTTGGGCCTGACCTATTCTTTTTCTAAAAGTTTGAGATGCTGCATTAGGCTATTTGTTTGTTCTCTTTCTGTTTTCCTTATTTGTGGGCTCATTGCTATAAAAATTTTCCTCTGAGAACTGCTTTCATTGCATCCCACAGGTTCCAGTAAGTTGTATTTACATTTTCATTTGTTTGTAGGTATTTTTTTACTTTCTTCTTTAATTTCTTCTGTGACCCATCATTGCTCAGGAGATTTTTATTTAATTTCCATGTGTTCAAGGAGTTTTTGGAGTTCTGCTTGTCATTAATTTCCAATATCATTGCACTGGGTTCAGATAATATGCATGGGATAATTTTAATTCTTTTACATTTAGTTAGATATGTTCTAGAATTGTGCAATGAATCCATCAGGACCTGAGCTTTTCTTTTTCTAAAAGTTTGAGATGCTGCATTAGGCTATTTGTTTGCTCTTGGCTATTATATGTCTGGGTGAAGTTTTATTTTGGTAATGGCTATTTGGAGATCTGTATGCCTCATTTAACTGTATATCAAATTCTTTTTCCATACTTGGGAAATTTTCTGCTGTTATTTCTGCAAATATTCTTATTATGTCATTTATGTTACCTCTTGCTGTTTCATTGACTCCTGTTCATTTTACATTATTTCTCTTTGCCTGGTGTTGCAGCTGTTGAATTGATTTTTCCTGATTCTTTGTTGATTTTAAGAGATCCTTTCTTTCATGATCATTAGCTGCTATGCTGTCTTTAAGATTTGAAATTCTTTCTTTGGCTTCATTCAAGGGGTTTTACCAGTTTTCAGTAGAAGTTTTGATTTCCTGTAAATCTCTTTGAATCTGTGTCATGCATTCTATTTCCTTCCTATACGGATCATTTAATGTTTCCATCAGTTTCTTATGCTTATTTATTTTTTAATATATGTCTTCTTTAGATGTGTGAGGAATTCTTTCATTATTGCTGTCATTTCATTTTTTACCTGAGAGATTATTTATGATCTGATGTCTTCTATGGCCTGATAGATTTGTTTCTTTACTTCCACTGCAATCATTTTAGCAGTTTCAGGAGTGTGTTTACCAAGTTCTCCTATGTCAATGCCTCCTGGACTTGTTCTGAGAGGGGTGGAGTTCTGAGATCGCATTTTAATCCTTCGACTTGGCGTGTTTGATGTTGGTAGTGAAGCACTCAGTCTCTTTCCTCCCTGTCAGCTCAGCAAACAATGCTAACCTCCCTAGTTTTCCTGGTGGACAGACTTGCCCCTGAGTGGCTGTTGAGGTGTTCTGGGTCCTTCCAGCAGTTGGTGAAGTTTACCTAGTTCTCCCAAGTCTTAGATGCCAACCACAATGTTGTCAGATCCCAGACAATCTGATCCAGTGCCCCATGATGGCTCAGGGCACGAGTATGAACCAGAAGCGGTCTCACTGGCTGCATAATCACAGAACATTTAGTCCTTTGACCCCAGGCAGTTCAGGGCAAATGTAGAGCCCAGACATGAACAGCAGGGTCTGCAGTTCATGGACTGCCTGATTCCATGTCTGCAGACTGCTCACAGTATGTGCAGGAGCCAAACACAAGCTGCACTGGTGGTGACCACAAACAGCCTCTTTCTGCCCACCTGGCCCCGACATGAATGGTGGAATCCAGATGCAAATCACAGCTTCAGCAGTTCATGGACTGCCTGCTGTGGGACCTCTTATGTTACAGGGCATGCATGGGGGGGCCCTATGCAATCCCCGGTGCTAGTGGGGTCATGGGTCCCTTGAGAGTAGTATTGTCCTTTAATCTGTTGGATTTTTCTTTTTCATGAAGAAAAAGAAAGTGAAGAAAGCTTCACTTACAGTCAATTTTAATTTATATGCCGTCCTGAGTATAATGAAATCTTGTACCAACCTACTTACTCTCTTCTGCCAAAGATATAAATCAACATTTTCTTCAGTATAATCGCACGTAGTCACCATAGTTTATAGTAATAATTATAGAGTACATAGGGTTTGTTATTATCAGTAATTTTATGCATCCATTCGAGTGGCTGGAACATGTCACCAGAGATAAGGGAGAGCTTATATTCTGTTTGACATTGTTGATTCAGATCAGATTCTGACAGTTCAAGTCTAGCAGAAATATTTCCTTTCCTTGTGAGTTCAGGAAATTCTGTTATTTCACTAATTTTCAGATGTTCTGAGATTAAAATGTAGATAAAAGATGAAATACAATACTGCTCTTGTGAATGTGTAAGAATCAATGAGAGACAGCACATTAAAATTTAGTATTATGCTAAATATATGAGAAATATTAGCTGTTATTAAATTGTGTAATTAGACAAGAAAGAAAAAAACAGTTTGGAAAAAAACACAGTTGCTCAAGAGAGAACTACTGATGAGAGTAAATGAAGATTTTACTCAGCTGGAGTAAAAATGAAGTTGTTCTCTAAACACAGAAACTGTAAAGTTGCATTAAGCAGGAACTGGGAATACATTGGATTTGAGGAGCGAGAGAACTGAGTAAAAGTAATTATTTCTACATTTCAAGTCTGGCTTGGTGTGAATGTGAAACCTAAACTTAGGGTTTCATAAACAAATATGGAACACCACTAACTGTAATCACATGAGTAGGTTATGGACTGAAACGTGAAGGTTAGACATTCAAGTGTTCATGGGATTCTAAACCCTCCAGATGGTAGTTGTAAGTATAGGAGATGTGAGCATAAATTTCCCCTGAAAACAAATAACAACATTTACATTTCAGCTTGCAATATGTAGAGATGTACAATCATCAGAATAATTCCTTATTATTTATGTTCATAATACTTGACTTTTAACAATTATAAAAATAATATGCAAAATACAGAAGAGTTTCTAGTACCTGTAACATGTACAAAGTCTACTATATAAACCATTTATTTATCAAATGAAAACTACCTATGAAGATAACTATGAATTTTGAGAATAATAGAATTCATAAAGTTCAAGCCCAAGTGGATGATAATCAATTTTTAAATTCCCTAGAATCCAACCATACAGAATAAAGTGATTGCATATACATATATAATTTTATTCAACAAACAATACCCCAAATTTTTCAGTGTTATAAGGAAATTGATATTCTCCTCAAAAACAATATTCTAGATACATCATTTCGTTTTACAACATTGACTTTTGAATATGCCTTTATTGATTCAGGTAGTGTTGCTGTCTTTGAATGCTAAATCCAAATATGAGCCCCCTCAAATCTTTTGATTGTAGTTTATTTTCTGGAACTACTTTTTTTAAGTATTTCTAAAATATAGCTTGAGTTTATTCAATTTATTCTATCTTTTAGAAATTAGGTGTTTAAAACTTTGTGTCTGAAAAGTAGCAGGCAATTTTAAGTCTTCCTTCATCTCTTTTTATTTATTTAGTTTTTCTTTTCCTATATCAGCAATCAAGCTCACAACCTCGCAACTGCCAGGCAGGTGCTGTGCTGAAGAGCTACGTCCTTGGCCCTTTTGAGCTACATCCTGAGCCCCTCTGAGCCACATCCCCAGCCCATCAACTCTCTAAAATATCCTTAATCCAATTTATATTTTATGTTCTGTCCAGGAGCAGTATTTCCAAAAATTTCAGATGGCTTAAATGATGTATTCTTCACAAGGAAAAAAAAAAAAAAAAAAAAACTATATTTGAAAGGAAAGAAAATAAGAAGCAATATAAAATTGAAATTTTCTTATTTGATGTAGTTATTTTCCTCATAAAATAACAAATATAGAAGAGTTAAAATACCACTAAGCAGATTAATAAAGGGGTTATTTGACTTTACTATAGAAATAGAAATTACAAAGAAATTAGTATTACAGAAAAAGTATGCTAAGGAACTCAAAGACATAACTAAATTATCCTTGATATTATCAATTGCAGTCTTGGGTGATAGATTGGCTGAAATATAGGTACTTCCTTGTCTTGGAGTGTAGTTTGCAATAAAGCATAGAGAGAAACAAATTAATCATTAGAGAATAAGTATAAGGAACATGAACAGTAACTCACCACACAAAAATGTGAACAAATGTATCTCAATTTTTATTGAGTCCTACCTTACTATTTGCTCAGTAGTTTTCATCTGGCAAAATACCATGATCTGACATGTGGTGGGATATGCTTACAAAGAATGAGAATATGCAGAAAATGTAGAAAAAAGGATTATGGCTATAATTGAGAAAACTAGATAAGAAATTGCTATAATTTCCTTTTACAAACTGGTGAGTGGACATTAAATAAATAGATGTTAATTAATAGCTCATATCTGATATTGCAGAAGTCAGAAAAATGAAATATTTAAAGAAGCACAACTGAAACAGTTGATGAAGAAAGAACATAGAGCTGTAGTCTGAAGATCTGAGATTGAATTTCTTCTGTGCTGCATACACATTGTATGACCCTCGGGAAATCACATTCTATCTTTAGTATCTACTTACAAACTCATAAAAAGGAATATAAAAATATGCTTAGCTACCCACAGCATAGTTATGGGGATGTGAAATTATACTACTTTAAGTCCCATAGCAACATCACAGCAAGGAGATTGTCTAGACTTGTTTTATTTTAAAGTATCTTCTCTGTGTTAACTCTACCCTTAATGAATAAAGCATCAAGAAGCTAAAGTTGAAATGTACTTTATTCAGATACTGGTACACACTGAAGATCATTTAGCTTTTTTCCATGTTTGTCAGTTCATTCCCTAAACATTTATTGGCTAGCTACCATATTCTAAATAATCAGTTAAGCAATTTGTTCTACTACTTCTTTTTTGTGTATGGATGTCGTCTATAATGATAACAGAAAGAAATGGTTTCCACGATTGTAAAATTGGTCACAGAGATACACAATGAGGATGCCTTTACTAAGACTAAGGGTAGCAGTAGAAGTGGGGACTTCACAAGGTGAGAATTGTAATAGCTATTATGGAAATTTTGGGTTGTTCTAATCGTACCTTCAGAAGTCACTAAGATTAAAATTAACTGTACAATGACACTAAAATGGTCCAATATTTTTAATACTTTCCCCCTTTTGATTCTTAAATTTCTGAAGCAAATGCTATTTTTCTGTGTAAAATCAAGTAGTAAAAGTACAGGAAAAACTGTAATGTTTAAATTTTATTTGTTTTAATTATTTTAAAGGAAGCACATGTTTGCAGTACAGAAAAACAAAAACAAAAAAATCTCAGTGGTTAAATGTTAAACATACTGTGTCGGGCAAAGAGAAGTTTCTGATAAAATGAGCAATATACACAAATGAGAGGGTTTTTTTTTTTTTTAAATCAGTGGAATAATCTGCAGAAAACCTGGTGTATAAATGCTCTCCAGGAGCATACATTATGGATAATATACATTCTAAGTGGGGAAGTCATAGTAATGATTTCTTAGGATTTACTCATCTAAGTCTAAGTTTTAAAAAATCACCAATATTAATATTTTGAAATATAAATGAGACTATGGACCATGGGATTGCTAAATAAATAGTAACTTTGAGAAAATAGCTCTGTTTTCCATATTACTTTAAAATGTCATTAATATTGTGAGTTTATTACATAGGAAAGCTAAAAATCTCCTTCTTCATGTTATGCTCAAAACTTGACACTTTTTTGATTCTTAACTATGCTAATTAATGATCTGCAACATTATACTTTTCTATATACTTAAGTCTTACTTCAGTGTGCAATTTTTTATTATACCATCTGTGTATATTTGGCAATTTTTCCCTTTGACTTTGTGTATGCTTTTCTTTGCCAAATGGCAGTGATCTCAACCTATGTCTTCTCTTACCTTCTAGCTCTTTTTTTTTTTTTTTCCCAGAAAATAAAGCAAAATATTTTCTCTCTGGCTAATTCTCTGTACCATGATCTATCCATTTTCATATGTTGTTCTAATGAACAATATATTATCAGAAAAAATATCTAAGAGTCTCTGATATTATATTTTCTTCACTTTTCTTACTTTACCCTAGAAAAAGAATAATGTGCATTGTTTTCCTTGTCCAAAGTGGACATCTTTGTTTAATCCATCCACTAATTTCTCACAGTATTATTTCCTGATTCCGCTACCCTTTCACCATAACTTGATGGAGCTAAAAAGGTTTTCAACTGGTAAAGTATATTTTGTGTTGGAAAAATGTCCAAATTTTAGTATATATTGATTTACTTTCCTATAAAATAGGTAATAATAATCGATTTGCACAGCCAGCAGGCTTCTTTGACTTTATGAAATTCTTTGAGGCACTTAAATGTGAAAAGAAATTGAAATCCAGGGCATTATTACTGTTGTTATGTAGAAAAATGATATTAAAATACAACTGTAACTTTATACTTCCCCTGGGCCATTGTCCTTTATGTTTTCATTTTATTCACTCTTCTCTGTGTTAGACTGTCATGAATATAAATTTCATAGGAGATCAAAGGCTACTAAGCACAATGTGAGCGCTTGAAACACCCCCTGTAAGGCAAGAATTAGTTAAGCTTCTGGGTCTCCTCCTCCTAAATTTATAGAAGAGTCTATTCCTACAGTAAGTATATTTTATTTTCAAGGGAATATGTTCTAGTTGGTACATGTATAAGTACATGGAAATTCTGAATGTGTTAGAAAGATAAAATATGTTAGCTTAAAATCTAATTTTTCACATGAATGACTTGCCCTAGTAGATTGGATGGTGCCTTTTAAATCATGCATGACAAAATTTTATTTTCTCTTTTCAACCATTTACAATAAATGTTTTGTCTTATAATGGTTTTAATGTCAGCTTTTCTAGGTTTAAAATGCATTTTTAAAAATACAATAGTAAGAGGAAAATTTATGGATGTGCGTACGTTTCTGTTATACTTTGACCCACGTTTTCCAGTGGTAAGTTATAAGAAATAACGTTACGCTATTTTTCTGTTTTTTTCTTTTTCTGTAGAGCAATGGATCCTGACTGCTTGGAACAAACAGGTATGATTTTGTGTGAAATCAGTTGCCACGTTGCTTGCAAAAGGGCAGCAATCCCTTCAGCCTCCTGAAATTTTTTAATGATATTAAAATATACCTACTAGTATCAGCCACATGTTTACAGATTAGGTGGGACAGAAAAAAATAACAAATGTGTAAAATATGTTCTGAAGGTTATTTTACAATAGCACTTATTTTGAGTGTTACAATTTCCCAAAATAGTAAGGAATTAAAACCATGATGCATGGAATAAACTATTACACACCATTTTGTCTTGTGCATGCTAAGCACACACTCTGGTAATGGGCTGCACTCCCCAGTCCTCTGCTTAGATTTGAGAGCAGAAAGAAATATCTATAAACCTAAACATTGAGGGGAAAGCCTATAAGCCCGGTACAAAGGCAAGGTGAAGCAGGAGGATTGTCAATTCCAGCTCAGCCCGGATAATTTTTCAACTCAAGGAAACTATATCTCAAAATATAAAATTTAAAGATGGGGTAGGTATCTAGCTCAGTGCAAATGTGATTGGATGAATATCCAGAACCCTCCTGACCACATGTAAATCTATTTCTGCTATGCCTAACATGTTAAATAAACCAAAATATTTAACTTTCTATGCTTAATATTTTGCTAAAACTCATAATAAATATCATCTTGTTGTGAAAGACGGTAACAATCTGTTACACTTTAAATATTCCCTTGAAAACTCAGATTGATATGCAATTGCAATAGTGACTGTACTAGGGAGTGGGACATTTAAGTAGTGATTAAGTTGCTAGGGCTCCAGGAAAATAAATGACTAATGTCACAAGAGTATGTTATCTAGGAAAATAGAGACGTTTTATTAGGAAGTATCTCTTTCTTGGCCTTTGTATTTTGCCAAGGCCCTACTAGGTAATGAACAAATGATGGTACCATGCGTGTAGACTTTGTGTCTCCAGGTATGAGAAAAAAAATGATTCTTTCATAAATTACTCAGTCTGTGGTATTTGTCATGAGAACGTTGAACAGACTACCCATGTTTCATATCTGCCCTCTCTAATTTTCACTTTGGGTCTTCCAAATAAGAGATGATACAATATTTTGACATATCCTTATATTCTATTTTAAAATATTCAAAATAGGTACATTATTTCAAAAGGAATAGAGTAACAGTGGAAAGTAATAATGTTAAAACATACTCATAGATTCTGAAATGGATTTAAAGAAAAATATAGAGCAGATGTATATTGTTCAGTGATAAAAAATAAGATAAGCATGTGTAGATCTCAATGAATTATTTTAACTCTATTGAAGTTGGTAATTTAACCTTTGCTTATTATAATTTAAATAAGCCAATATTTTTAATTGATTGATTTAAATTTCCAGAAAGAAATTCAGTTTGTTTTGGAATTAGATATCTCATTGATAAACTGGAATGCATAATTATTTCAGTAGTATTTCCTCTGGAATCTCTCCAGCACAAAATTATGTCTCAGTAGACTCATATTTAAGAGAAAGTAATTTTGCTTAATTCATCAAAGTGATACTAATTTACATTTTTTTCAGTGTCAATTTTATGATTTTCTACAGAAAATATTGTTGTTTACTTTCGAAGTATTTAGCAATTTACCTTCTTCCTTGCTAGCAAAAACTACATTTTTTGGTTCCAGTTGTGTCAAAACAATGTACTTGCCCAAGGAAATAAAGAGTATTAAATCTAAATCAAAACAGGTACATGTAGAATAGTTATGAGCTGCAAAGTTGAGGTTGTGAAACACTCCTTTCCAAGGAGTCATGAAGGGACATCTTGTATGATTTTCCTCAAAAGAGATGGAAGGTATAATATTTGGTCAAACTTTCAATGTAAAAATCTTTCAGACTGTAAGGAAACCCCTACCAAACATATTGAGAGTGCCAGAACAAAATAAGGGGTAAAACAGAGAAAACTTAGTATTTGATAACATTGTTAAACTTCTCAAAAGCTAATGTTTGAATTGCAAACATCATTATGTAATAGGGTAAAATAGCCATATTGTTTAAGTCAAATTTGAAAAAAAACTCTTAGCCCGGTGGTGCAAGTTCTAGAGGAGCCTGGGCTACAAAGTAATCTCAAGGCCAGCCTGAACTGCATAGTGAGACCTTGTCTCAAAAGACCAAAAAAAACAAAAAACAAAAAAACAGAAAAACAGGAAAGAAAAGACAACTCTTGTTATCTTGAATTATAAGTAGAAAAAACAAAACCATTTTAAGCTTAAGCGCTTTCATAAAAATGTACAACTTCTTAATTTAGGGTATTTCTATTGTGGTATTTCTATTGTGGTACTACATGAATCTCTACAAATGTAAAGATTATTGGACTCTGAATATAACTTATAAAAGAACCTATCCCAAGTGCAGTTACACTTATGTAGGCTTTCTTTTTTGTCAAAAAAAAAAAGAATGAGAAAACATTTATCAGCCTTCTCCAAAGTGTATTCTCCAAATCTTGCTTAAGTCAGTGAAATTAGAGTAGTCTCTCATCCAACTAAAAAAGTCATGAAAATAATCTCAGTGGCTATTAATAAAATATTGATGAATCACTAGTTCAAAGGTGGAAACGAAATCTTACCTCATACCCTGGAATCTTTCTTCAGAGTGACTGAAACATCGGAATTTGCATTTCTGTTTACATTTCTCTGCATCATAATAGTTTGTCACTATTTCTTTACTTGCTTGGAGACATTAGTCTAAGTGAATACATTCTGTGGGTAGAGCAGAATCTTCACTCATCATGGCTGTCAATTTCACTACTCCTTTTAGTTATTCTTGTTAGTTACTCTCCTCCTGCTTTTACTTACTTAAGACATGCCACTCACTCAGCACATGCCCTGACAGATACTTGACTGACATGTAAATTTATTCACCGGGAAGAAAAGACAAGTTTTGTTCTGATGTTTTATTTTTATCTCTGAGTGCCATCTTTATTTGACGGATTATAAAGCTATATTCATATTAAAAGCATCTTTAAATAAAGAACAATTTGTCACATCAATATTTTCTACCCGCCTCTTTTTATTTCCAACACCTAGGAAGGCTTAGTGAAAATTACATTTGTCATGTGGGGTGACAGTAATCCAAGTATTGGTGAACAGTCACCCGCCTCGCTGTTATTATTACTATTTCAAGTTTGTTTTATGTGCACAGATATCATCTGCCTGTATCAAAGAGGCGCATAGATTGGCATATATTCTGCTTCTCCTTTCCTGAAATCTGAAATCTGAAAAAAGATTACAGTTTATGGGTAATAGAAAATAAAATAATCTAATTTGACAACTCAGGAAGGGTAATCGACAAGAAAATCTGCATTACATTTTATGTAATGGAGACTTCTTATATAAATGACAGCTAAACTCTTTTCCATGTCATTTAAATAAGAGAAATATTTTAGTTTATATATTTTAAATAGAATAATAAAAAACAATAAAAGTGATAGAGAATAAAATGTTTCCTTTCACTTAAGTATATGTGCAAGCTTCATTTATTCTCATTAACAGTTTAAATAATGAGATCTAATTTTTTTTATACAATGATAATTGCAAATACATACTTTCATTACATGAAATACATACCCCGTGCAAACACTTATCTGGATTTTAAAAATAAGTCATGAGCCCATAATCACTGAGGATAGATTTAGTTAAAAGCAACCCACACACCCGCACACTCTATTGGGCAAGCTATTAGTTCTGTACATAAGTAGAGTAAATAATATGAATGGCTATCAGATGTTGTGCATGGAAATTTACCCACTGGTCTTTTTTCTACCATAATTACTTATGCTTACATGGTCCACAAAAGCTACAATCTCTCCATTTCTAAACTAGATTATTTCTGAGCATGTTTGAGTAACTCATATCGGTATGACAACTAGTGTAAGTAAATGACTACTGTACCTTCTGGAGGTAGACATTTCTTATGTCTTAGGTAAGTTAGAATACTAAACCATGTATAAAACCTTTCAAAGAAGTATGATTTCTAGTTCATGTTTATTTATACTGTTGTAAACTATAATACACACACTTGATTCAAGAGTTTTACAAGTTTTAGGTATATTATGTCATGACATAATTTTTAGAGAAAAATATAAAAAGTATGGAAAATGAGATGATTTGGATAAATAATAGAGGTCACTGGAGTCTGTTTTATTATAACAGGTATAAATGCTAGTAGATCTAGTGTTTTGCTTGGCCTCTGAACTTGAGTGCATAGTGTAGATGTCCCTGCAGCTGGTAAGTACTTAATGACTGGCCGGTAATAGACAAATGAGTGAATGCTCAGCAGATACATTTTTAAAAGGCTAATACTAGCTGAAGCTTAGGAAGGGTTCTAAATTACATTTTCATCTTGAAATCTGCAATGGTATATTGCTCTTAAATCTAAGTAGAAATAATTAATTTATTATTTCTAACAGAATATTTCAGTAATAAGAAAATGAGCACTCTTTAGTTGTGTTGTCTCTGATATTCTTAAAATTAAAAATCACTATTCCAGTAAGTACTTGTTCATATTTTGAATATCTAATTAACCTACTTCTAAGAATACTTGAAAACAAGGGATCAAACAATTAGCAAACATAATTTGAAAATATATTGAGTTATTTAAATCTGTCTTCAGAGGGCCTACATAAAACACCAGCACGAGAAGGAAAACATATTGTTAATGGTACAAAAGGCATTCTTGATCAGGCGCACTGAGAGAATTTGCATCTTCATTTCTCTTGTAGTTTTTAACTGTTATGAGAGATGTGTCATTAAAAGTCAACGCCTTTTGTAAGAATCTTTTTGACCCTATAAGCTCATTTTTCTCTTGTATTTGTAGGCTTTCACAATGTGTTCATTGCACAACTTATTCAAAGCATGGTTCTAAATGATTCATGATTTAGATGGTCTGAATTTAACATGTAAATTAAAGCAACAGTCATTTCTTTCCAAAAACAAAAGTCTGAAACTCACTGATTTCTGATGAGTTGCATGATGACTAAAATGTATGATGAATCATATCCTTTTGGGCAAGCTAACTAGAAAAGATAAATTCACCTTAGGACCCCAATTAATTGTCAGTATTTAGGTACTTGCCGCCCTTTCCATCTCAATTACAGAGGATAAATTTATCTTCTGGAGCACCCACATAGACATATAAACTAGAAAGAGCCTTTTTTTTTCCTTAAGCAGCATAGTGTTAATATTGTTTCGTCATTTGTACATTTTGAATATAGTAATGAAATATCTATGTAATATTTTCTTCAAATAGCTATGTTCAGAATAATTTAACAATTTTTTAAAATGAACTAATATCCCTATAGAGAAAGAAAATTTTTGCTTTATACAGGAGGTAGTTGTTTTATGTGGATTTACGTTACACTTTAGTTTTTATTACAGAATACTTATTCTAAAATATAAAAACAATGCAGAAAAGTAGTAAGAAAATTTATGGATAACATGTTAATTTTCCATTTACTTTCCCCTACATATACTTTATTACAGTGCTAATTATAATATATAAATTAGTGTCCTCATAGTAAATATATTGTCATTTTTTATTTTATTACACATTTCCATAACTGGCCATTAAATATTTTATAATATTTTAAATATACTAATTTTTTGTCTTCATGATATACAGAAACTTTCCATGTTTCATAATTAAAAGTGATTTTTTCTTGTGTCTTACAATTCCTATTAAGTTTAATTGACTTTTAAAAGCTCTGTTCTCTTCAATTATTTTTGTCTTGTTTTATACTAATTTTTAACATATTTAATTATTAAATATTTATATAAAACCTATTAACTATAGGGTGTTAAAGTTTGTAGTTGTATTAATATAGTATATAACATACATTTTGCTTTTTCCATTATCATGAGTAATGTAGTCTATTTGCTATTTTGAAAACAAAGTTTAGCAGAATGTATTTTCACTGTTAAGTGAATGTACACACAAATTCTTTTACTTTGTGTATAATTTATTGAACTTATTTTGCTAATCATATCATTTTCATTCGATTTTTATGAATTTCCTGAATGTAAAAATCACATATATAAAAATCTTACTAAATTTCCTCCATTTTTATACAGTATTTTTTAACAGTTGGGGGACATGGTTATAGACTAGCTTTCGCTGTCTACATTTCTACCATTCACATTCTTTGTGTGAGTTCATGTTGTGAATGATTTCACTAAAAACTAAATTGCCATCCTGTACCTGAAATGTGATTATTCCATCCTAGATCATGGAGTTCAATTCCTCTGGACACCAACACCTCTCAGGAAAGCTGTACTGCTAGCCTGGTAGTTAGACATCAGTAGAGCTGATGGACAAAAGGAGCAGGTCCAAAATACAATATATTGCAAGTTAAGCAAATAGAGAGGAATGCATAAAGCATTCATGATCATTTCTTAGGTATGACCCAAAGTGATTCCACAGAGCACAATGCTATCTGAAGATTATTCACTGGGTACATTGTATCTGATACCCAGACACCTGGCCATCTAACTCCAGAACAAGGCACATTGCATCGCTGGCTGCAGTCGACCAAAGCCTAATGACATGAGGAAAGTAGATGTTCATTAAAGACTGTCCTACCTTGGGCTGGGACTTGGTATAAATTAAAAACTCATCTTTTGTAAGTTTCTTACATGATTAAAACCCCTTAAGAAACACTGACAATTCAAGAAAGACAGAAAGACTTTGCAATTGCTAAGTAACTTCTAAGTAAGAGGGTGGTGAATACCTTAATTGCAATCGCTCCACAAACTCCAAGAGTAGCTCTTCGATGCATAAAAGTGGGTCCAAAGTCACACTGGTCGCAGATGCCTTTAGGGTACTTCTCACTTGAAGGGGAACTCTATCAATTTTACAATGAATTCTATCTAGATTTTTGCACAGTTTTGTGCCTTGACTGATTTTTTTTTCATCAAGTGCACAAAGAACCGAGGAAATGGAGGGCAGTTCCTCACTATATTAAGAGCAGGGTTCAAGGTAATAAACACCACTTTGGCAAAACTGATAGGCACAGGATGAGGATATCACTGTCCTGCAATCCTAGGACTTTGAATCTTGAGACAAATTTGCAGAAGGCTAGCAAAGGATGGATGAGCTTTATATGGAGGACGCTAGAAACACTGCCTGTTAGTATCATCAAGATACATTTCTAGGCCTCCACACTGTAAGATTTACTTTTCTTATGGTACCAGGAATCAAACTCAGGGCCTTGCACTTGCCAGGCGGGTGTTGTGCCTCTAAGATACATCCCTGGCTCAAGATTTATTTTTCACTTTTGTGGTTTATTTCCTACTTTAAAGTTTCGTTTATTTTATTTTTTGCCTTTATGTCACACTTAACAAGCAAATTTGGTATTTAAATACAAAGAAACCTAAAATAGTTGAAAAAATAAAGTAAAAGATATAACCTAAATTTTAATCTAATGTGTAATATAAGGGTGTGTTCTTATTTAAGATTTTAATTCTTATTTAATCTTTTAATGTTTTCCTAAAAGTTATATATTATAGGTATAGATGTATTATGTATTTAGCCACTTCCTAATTGTGAAAACTTAGAATATTTAATATTATATTTCTTTTTACACATTCCCTGTGACTAATATTAACTAATAAAATTAATATGACAAAAGTAATTATATCTCATAGTCTCCTGCAAGGGTTTATTTTAAGGTGAATTGGGTAGTTTAAGAGAAAATATATTTACTTCAATGCTGAATTGATTTTGACGCACACAGGATCAACACTATGTAGTTACTGGTAAATTAATCCATATTGCCCAATATAGTTTAAATTGAAAAAGAAGGGCTCAGAGGGTAAACATTCTTCTTACTTTTAAAGTTTCTTCCCTGAGTTTATTACTAAGACAATCAAACCTATTGCAGGATTTCAAAACAGGTATTTGTGCAAACAACTATGATTTTAATTTATGCCTTTCCTAGATTATGAAACCAATTAACTTTGTGAGAAAGAACTCAAGCTAGTTTTTTCATGAGTCTAAAGGTAATAAAAATGTTAGTTTTGACGATCAGTTCCTACCCAGCTCCTCTATATTTTGTCCTATGCATTTTCAACAAATCACACCATTTCTAAATCCCTTGAATGAAGGATTTAGAAATATTCTTTTAGAAATACTTATTGGGAATTTTAAATTATAAGGTGTTTTAAACAATGTTTAATGTTCAATATACAGTAAAAATATTCCAAAGGTAGTTTTTAGCAAAAAGATTTTAATAATGCACACCACCGGTAAATCATAAGCTTTCTTCAATCAGTGTCTCAGGCTATAGGGATGTTTAAATTATTTTTTTCATTTTTAGATAATTTTCAGATATTTTATACCTACATTCCACAGTTATCTTCCATATATGCATTCATATTCTTTTACTATTAGTGTCAAATTTCTATATATAACCATTATTTTTTAAGAAATATGTTACCAAGTATTGTGTTCCTCTCTGTCTTGTGTTCTGCCTCAGGGTTGCCCATAAAAGCACCAATTTCTATACTAAAAATGCACTTCCACGGTGACATATTTTTTCAACCATGCTAATGACTTATGTTGAAGTGTAGCATGCAGAAAATGAAACAAGCTATCCGTTTCCAGAATCCATATTATAAAGAATTCCCAATTTCATGTGTTCGCCTCAAATGACTCCTATATAATTGTTTAGTAAAGAAATGTTGACTTATCAATTTTAACCTTTGCAACTGACCAATTTTTCAATCTGGAATAAAATTTGCCTTGGATGAAAGGAAAATATAAAGAAAAACAAGAGTTCTATATTCCACTGGTATGTGTAAAAATTTGATACATGTTGCTGTCAGTTTTCTAACTAAGGAATAGAATAATTCAAGAAGAAAACTTCTAGAAGTTTATTTTTTCTTTCAGTGTTTTAAATATGTCTTGTGATAGGAGTGTTGTGACAAAGAGATGATTACCAACAGAAGAAAACCGTTTTACCCTTTCATCTACTATATCAAGTCTTTGAACTACAGTTTGCACTTAAAATCATACATTTACTTTTTATTTTAAAGAGAAATAAATCGAAGTAAAAATTTTAAAAAATTTCAAAGCAGGGCTAATAGAGTGACAATAAATAATGCATTGTATATTGTTATCTTTATTGTAGTTAGCTCAAGTAAAAAATATAAACATGGAGTATTGTCCAAACAATATTATCACAAACCTTTCTTTTCAATGAACTAAGAGAAACTAGCTGATAACTAGTACAGATATCTCTTTCTCTCTCTCATCTATCTATCTATCTATCTATCTATCTATCTATCTATCTAATCTTTTTCTTTTCTCTTCCTTTCTTTTCCTTTCCCCCATCAGTTTCTTTATTCTTTTGAACAATTACTTCCCAATTCACCATATCTATTGCACAATTTGTATCTTATTTACTCATTCAGCTTCTCACACTAGTGAGACAATACATGTTTACACATGAGGGTCTTATTTGTTTCACTTATGAATATGGTCTCAAATTGCATCCATTTACCTTATAAAAACCTCAAGTTTATCATTCTTTGTAGCTGAATAGCGCTCCTGTATAAAAATACCACATCTGTTTTATTCATTCCTTGGATGATGCTCATTTGGGTTGTTTCCAAGATGTAGCTATGACAAATTGTCCTTCTATACACATTGGTGCACATATATGACCATGGTATGATGCTTTCAATTTATCTGGAAAAATATCCAGAAGTGGAATAGCTGGGTCAAGTAGAACCTCTAATCCTAATTTTTGAAGGAATCTCCACACTTATTTCCACAGTGGTTGTACTAGTTTAAACTCCTACCAGCAGTGGAGTAGGGTTTCTTTTTTGCCAAAGCCTCACCAGCATTTGTTATCGATTGACTTATTGATGATAGCCATTCTTTCTGGGGTGAGATGGAATCTCAGTGTTGATTTAATTTGAAATTCTGGAATGACTAATACTGTTGAACATTTTTTCATATGTTTACTTTCCCTTTGTATTTCTTCATCTGAGAAGTATGTATTCATATCAGATGCCCAATTTTTGACTGAGTCTTTGAAATTTGTGGACCTGATTTTTTCTTAAATTTTTGATATGTTTTAGATAGAAGTCCTTTATCTGAGGTACAATCGGTTAAAATTTGTTCTCAATGCATAGGTGTTCTTTTCACTCTCTTGGTGATTTGTTTTGATGTGCAAAAACTTTTTTACAAGATGAGATCCCAGTTGCTGATTCTTCAAAGTATTTCCTGTGCAGTTTGGTTTTTGTTCATGAACTCTTTGCCTAGCCCTATGTCTTCAAGATTTCTACCTACTTTCTCTTCCAGTAGATTTAGTATTTCTGTTTTAGTATTTAGATCTCTGATGAGTTCTACTAGTTCTTTCGCTTAGAATTGTCAAGTATTTTTGATTTTATGAAATTTTTGAATTATATCAATTTACTTATCAGATTTATATGACATGATTTAATAAAACTTTATAAATACGGCAAGCTAGATCATTAAAGTGAGATACGCCTTCTTTATTCCCCATTATTGGAGG
Organism: Chinchilla lanigera; assembly: GCF_000276665.1. Taxonomy (NCBI): domain Eukaryota; kingdom Metazoa; phylum Chordata; class Mammalia; order Rodentia; family Chinchillidae; genus Chinchilla; species Chinchilla lanigera. The sequence continues at coordinate 9,797,766 of NW_004955407.1, forward strand.
TTCAATTATTTCTTTAAGTTATAAGAAGACTATTCTAATACTTGTTTATCTGTACAATAAAACAACAGTCTGAAGGAATAAAATGAATTCTTTCACTAACATTAATGAAAACATGCAGACTTTTAAAAATCATTAGTTTTTCAATAAATTTGCTAGCCAAGAATAATTAGCTTTCAAATTTATATTATAAAATTATTATCTATTATCATGTATAAATGAGAAACATATACTGCCTATTCATTAATTAATTCATATAAGGTTAACATTGTTATTGTATTTTAAGTTCTAATAAAAGATATTTTAAAATTACATTAGTGATCTTATTTAAGTTTAAATTACTAGTGGCTAAAATATATTTTAGTGTTCATATATCAAGACACTAGGCAACTCCAGGTAAACTACTTCCTTTTGGAAAATACTCATTTTCTTTATAAATATTAGTCACATTTCTAATGTTAATCTATTGCTATCTGGGCTCTGGGGAATGAAGGATAGATAGAATAAACAAAATACTAAAACCACATACCTAATATTCTATTATAATATAATAAAATCTTGGTTTGCTAGAATAATTCACTCTGCTTGTCTTCCAAAGCACTGGTATAACAGAGCAGCAAGAGGTAGAAAGAACCAGTTGTGATCATGTCACGTTTGGCATGAGGTACTACCTGTAGCCAATTACTGCTCTTTTGTCAAGTTAAAATTTCTTAGAAATGTCTGTCTTGTTGAACATTCGCAGACCAAGATACTCATAGGCCAATATTTATCAGTATATGGAAACAAAAGAATATAGAAATAAAAGCATACATGAATAAATGTGTCAATTTTAAGTAATCAGAGTGTTATGAAGAAAATAAATTGATATGACAGCTTAGGAATTGAAGGATAAAAGTTAATTTTTAATGCAAATTTAAAAAATCTCATGTCTGTGTAGAGTTGAAACTTAAGTGATAAAAAATAAAAACTGAAAACTTTTCTAGTAGAAAGAATGCAACTTTAAAGACCCCATGTTATATCTAGGTGTCATATATTTAAAACACAGAAAAAAGAAGTGTTTAGAATTTCATGAACGAGGAAGAAAAGGATTGCGACTCTAATGAGACAGTCAATAGGCACATCAGGTCAGAGGTTTTAATCTTTGGGCAGGTGTTTGTAATTTGGTATAAAATTGAGCAAGAAGTCAAACTTTAAGCAGGACTTTAAGTGGTTTGTGCTGTGCTATTTTTGACACTGGATCTGATGAGATGCTGTGAAATTCCAGATAAAGTTTAGAAAGATTTTAAGATTTGATGTAGAGATTTTTAAGCCAAAGCTCTTGAGACCATCTTCCCTGAACTAAAAGGGTTTATGAAATTATTATAGTTGCTAGGCAGAAAGGACCCAGTCCAAGTATCAGTCCAGCAGCTGCCAGCAGTGGGGCTAGGATTGCATTTGGAATTGTGTCCACTGCACCAAGGAGCTAAGAGCATTATAGTAATAGCACTTTAGGGAAGGAAAGTATAACTTCTTTATATCAATGTACATTCACTAGAGAGAAAAGAGGCAGGATTACATGAGGCAGGGAAAGTTTTGTGATAGGGGGACAATCCATGCAGAGAAGTAACTGTTTCTGAACTGGTCTGGGAATTCAATCATAAGCCAGGGACTGTGATGCACTGTCATCAACTAGGTGGGGTTGTAAATCAGGGTCTCACCCTAAACTCAAGAATGTGCAACACTTTTTCTTGGTTGGGCCCAAAGCTGTTAATTGACCAACTTCCCTTATCTATGCTTTCTCCATCCTCTGGCCCTCATAATTCAGTTTGGAACATCTTAGAATTTGTGCTATTAGAATGGAACATTTGAAAAATATAGTTAAGTACTTGTATTTTCTAAGTTTGCAAGTCACTTCACTTCTCTGGGGTTCAAAATGTCTGACAAATATAGAAACTTTTGTAAGTATCCAAATTTATTAAAATTTTAATGTCTTTATGGTGTATATGATTTAATTCTTCTTTGGACTGACCTATTATGTAAAAATAACATTAGTTTTCAAATAATATTAGTCAAGTTTTTGGTAAAGAAAAGCAATACCTTATGTTCCAGCAGGTAACACTATGGTGCATACTGAATATTTTAATTACTGAATATTAGATTCATTGATGCTTTAATGATTTCTTTTATATTTAACACAATATGTGCTGATATGTATTTTATTGATGCGACACAAATTGAGGAAACTTGGAAGTCACTAAATAATGTCTTGGTTTTAAGGTTATTTACTAAAATATATTGTATAGGATATAGATATTCCCTTTTAAATAACTGGGTTCCATTCCTGCACCAAGGTCATTAAGTGAATTGGCCACTAAATGAGAAACTGTATCTAGTGTGTACATCATAATATTCAGAGCAAAGAAATGGTCAAAGGAAACTCTACCTAGTTTATATTGCTTTTCTTTGCATAACTCACTGTAATATTACAGTACTGTAATATATAATATAGCACTGTAATATAAAATACTGTAATATATAATATAGCACTGTAATATAAAATACTATAATATATAATATAGCACTGTAATATAAAATAGTTTTATTTGCATAACTCTTACTGTAATATTACAGTACTGTAATATATAATATAGCACAAAATTATAATACTTTACTGCATAGTACAGTCAACAAAAATTATAGCACCATACAACAAAAGACATTGTAACTTTATACACAGGATATACAGAACTCTACAATAAGGAGACACTAAAGCTAACAAGTTAGTCATTGAATCCTAGAAAGTCCTCAGCAGTGTCATCATTGGATATATGACCAGGAAATGCAGAAGGACCTGATAAGGGAGATGACAAAGTAGAAATCAAGAACTAGTAGTAGGGGCTCTGGATGCAGCTTTCTAGAACAATCCTGGTACTGTGTTCACTTTGGCCATTTTCTTTTTCACTTCAAAACTTCATGACAGCATTGTAAAAGTTCACTCATTTTCCATCCCCCTTTCATGAATCATTCAACATTCAGATTCATATCTTTTAGTTCTAACACAATTGCAGTCACTTTTGAGAGTACGTCTGCTAAGTCCTGCCCAGGGAATGCCTTAGTACTTCAATTCTTTCCTCTTCTTTCTCCTCTTCTCAGTACTGCTGTGCCTCTGGCTCTGTGAAATCTTCTAACTTAGCCCTCCCTCGGTCTTCAAGATCCTGCATTTCAACCTCCAAATTAAGAACGTTAGCAAGATCCACAGTTATTTCACTTATGAAAGTGAGATGTTCATCTTTGTCAAATGCTTCTGAATTGTGCTCCTTGGTGATAAGTCTGAACAGTAGTTAAACACGTAGGTCAAGAAACCAGGAATATTTGTAGTCTATTAGAGCTCAAACCATGTGTCTTGGTTACCTTTCTCTCATTGCTGAGACAAAATAACCCACACCCTAAATTAAGGAAGGAAAGGTTTATTTAGCTCCCAATTTGTGGAGGTTTCAGTCCATACTTGGCTGCCCCAAGGCAGAGTGGCACATGGCAGAGAGCAACAACTCAAGGCGGAGGAAAACAACAAAAGTGGGGAGCCCACAAGGAAGTGGAGAGAGCAATCCTCTTGCACAGGCTCAGGATGTAGGACTGCTGAGCCACTTAGCTAAGCCTCTAGACTCTGCAAGTTGACACAACATATCAACCATAACACCATGTTTACAAGAAAATGCTTATCAATACCTACTTTGTGTTACACTGTTATGCACGATTAAAAATCCATGCAGTAATGAAACAGGGAGGAGATATGTTTTTGACTCATCACACATCTGCTTCTGTGTTATTGAAATTTGAAAGACGTTACAAAAGACATATTCGAATACAAAATTTGAAAAAAATATGCAATTTTTACTTGATATAAAACACATAAAAATTCATATTTTTCTCTTGATATGCCAGTGAGGAATACTCACTATACTTAAATGTCAAACATCATTTTAACAGTATTGAGATTATATATTACATTATTTAGTAGTTCAGAGACTGAAACATCATATTTTAGAAAATTAAATTCATTCTGGATCTATTTTTGGAAAAACATCATTTATATCTAATAAATTAAAGCCTATTTTACTTCTTTTTAATTGACATGAATATTATAAATTTTATGCAGAGAAGTGTATTGTTTCAATATATTTACACACTGAATAGACATATACAAATTTATGTTGGTAAAAACATTGAAAGTCTTCTCTTTTGAACTACAGAGTACATTATTATTACTTATAACCACTCTGTTGGGTAATACAACACTAGCATTTGTTTCTCTTATGTAATTGTAACATGGTACCTGTTAAGCAAGTTTTGCATGTTCCTTTTCCTTTTATTTTTCCAAGTCTCTAGTATTCACTCTTCTACTTTTAATTTTCAGGAGATCAACATCTTTTCAGATTCCACATACAAGTGTGATGATGCAGTGTCTGTCTTTCAATGCATGGCTTATGTTACTTAATACTATAACCTCCAGTTCTGTCCATGATATCACACAGGACAAACTGTCACATTTCCTGTGATGGAAGAGTTTGTCATTGGTACATGTGACCCGTTTTCTTTATTCATGTGTTCGTTAACTGACAGATTACTTCTATTTTTTGTCTACTGTGGCACAATAATCATTAGAGTGAAGATGTCCCCCTGAAAAACTGAATCATTTCCTACAGTTTTATACCAGTAGTGAGATCATTTCATCATATGGTAGTTCTATTATTAATTATTGAGGAATCTCCACCAATGCCTGTTTTATTTTTATAAGAAATTAACAATGTTTATTATATTGTATATTTTATCTTCAAAGTAGTTGTTCAGATTGCCGGGTATAAGCATGCAAAATTGATCAAACAATATAAACACTAACCATTCCCTTCAATAGTACAATTATCTTAGCTATCTTGTGTATATATACATATCCTTAACAAGAAAAAGAGAAAAGAAAACGATGCCTATTTTAAGTATGAAATCTTACCTGGCAAGTACATAGTAACATATATGTGTTCTGAACCCATACATGGTAAAATGTCTATTTAACTTTTGATTATAATTGTGTTGAAAATATGAGTATGTAGTCTGTTGCTTTAACAATCCTGGTTATGACTAGTGATTTATTCTGTTGTTTATGGACAGATGTAAGCAGTCTCCCAAGATGCCCTTCATGTCATTTTTTATGTCACTCCACTGGAACTATGTCAGACTAAATACAGTTTTGTTCCTAGAAATGGTTGAGTATTGCTAACCATTACTTGGAGAATTTCTCATATTCATATTGTTCATATTGAACCTATATTTGCATGTTCCAACCAGCACATATTTTGATAGTATGGGCATCAATTGATATTATTTAGTTACTAATGGTTATTAATTTAATTAACAACATTGAGTTCTACTATAAATTGTTTGATTTTATTAGTGATCTCACTTTCATTTTTTCACATAATTAAATTTCAAAATATATGGTTTATTGTAACAAGTATGTAAATTTCCATTTGAATACTTGATTAAAATATTTCAGATGTAGTATATATTTATAAGAATAGTCTGTTTTTCTTTAATATATCACCATATGAAAGTACATTTTTCTCATTTTTGTCTCAGAATTTTGCTCATAGGCAACTATGTTGCACAAAGATTCTTCTTAAAAACAAAAACAACTCTAAGTGCAGAACACTAAGGAAGAAATGTCTTTATTGCTAAATATATGCCATATTTTCCCATCTTGTCCTTAGTGAGAATTGATCCTAGTAGCCTCCATAGTTGTGATTTTGTATATAAGTGAATTATTATTATCCACAATTCCATTAGCTTTCATTCTGAGTGCTTTCTAAATTATGCAGATTGAGCACAACTGATGTATTAGCTTTGTAAAAAAATGTTCTATCTTTAATTTTATAATGATACCTATTGTACTATTTGCAACAATAACCAACATTTAGATGAGGGTAAATCAGTGATGATTTATCTGTATTTAACTTGATAAAATGCCTAGCATCCATGTTTGCTCATAAATTGTGACATCTTATGTACTTACCTGGTGTATTTTCTCATCTGGAAATAAGAATATACATATTTTCCTTACGTCTAGTGTGATGAATTTTTACATGGAAAAAATATTATACATTTTAAATTACATTTTTAAGGGCTTCAGAAATTATAATCCTGTCTTACTGGTATTTTAAAAACTATTGTGTCCTTGTACATTGTTGTATTACATACAAGTACACACTTATGAATAAAATAAATTATTCATATATTTTTCTCTTTTTTTGGTACTAGGAATCAAACTCAGTACCTTATGCTTGCCAGGCAGGTGCTTGTACCACTGAGCTATATCCCTGGCCCATAGATTTTTCTTATTTTAAATTTTCCTAAACATGAAATTATTAAATATTTTATTGGTCAATCATTAAATATATGAACCAATGTAAAGAACACTGAGTTTTATAATCTAGCAAAATATAGTAGTTTCACACATACTGTTTTGTCTTAGTTACTTTCCTCATTGGTGAGACCAAATACTTGCCATCCAGAGTTAAAGGAGGAAAAGCATATTTGGCTTACAATTCGTACAAGTTTCAGTCCACAGTTGGCTGGCTCCTAGACAGAGTGGCACCTGGTACAGGCATATTGGAGAAGAAACATTTCTCTGCAGGCAGAGAACAGTGAAAGTATCAGGGGAGGGACCTTAACAGTATCTTTTGGCCCCTAATGTTTTATCCAGAATACTGGGGTGGTAGCACTCATACCCTTTATCCTAATGTTCTTGAGCTTAGCATTGCACCATGAATCAGTCCCAGTGATAGACCCAGTCACCTTTGAAAAAAATCCCACCTATGATTGGATGAGGATTTGAAGGGACATTTAGAAAAGACCATAATATCATTCAAAAATTTTACATAGCAAATGATAAATGAAATTGCCACATGTATAGCTAATAAATAGTAGAGTACATAAACTTAATATATTTAAATTGTTTTCTTCTTTGCTTACAAATGCAGAGATTTTATGTTCAAGCAATTCCAGCAAGTAGTTACACTGTATATGGGTAAAAGGTTTTTAATCATTTAATTCTCTTATTTTGGAGAGATGAAAATCATACAAAAATTACTTATCCTTATTTACTGGAAACCTCTCTAAAGACTGAGATACAAGAAAACTTTGCAAGGGTAATACAAGTATTTTTAATCTGCACCATGAAGCAAAGCTGTGGATCAAATCCAGAACCTCACACATGCTAGGCAGGCATGATAGCACTGAACCACCCCTCAGCCAGCCCTTCAATTTTTCAGTAATTGCTTCCCAGTGAAAGGCATTGCTTATAGAAGATAAGTACATAAAATACTCACCTTATGCCATTTTACAGGTAAAACGATGGAGGAGGAACTATAGACTTGTGATTCTTCACAAGCAACTGAGAACTGAGAGGAGCAGCAAACTAAATCTGAGGAAATCTCCCTTCTCAAACACAGAAGTAGAATCTGACCTTTAAAAGAGGAAGTAGTCAACATCCAGATTACATCTTATGTTATAATCATACCTCGACTATCACTTTGTTCAACACAATTATTCATAGCCACGATACTGGCATTATGCTGTTGGGTTTCCTTTTCTCCATTGGCAGAAAGTCTTCCTTTTGCTTTCACTTCCTTCACTGTGGACCCGGTGAGTTTGGTGACTCATCCTTGGGGTTTGTTCGCCAGTAGATTTAGCATTGCCAAAGAATTTTCAAGAGGAACCAAATGAAGCAGTTGGTATAAATACCTAGGAGACCATAAAGTCATCAATTAAACAAGTGTACTGTTATCTTCTTCAATATTGAAATACCAATTTTCTAGGAAAATCTAAAACTTGATCATTATGCTTATCTTTATTGGTATATTTATTAGCATTTAATTGTTCCACTTATTGGCATAGCTCTTCATTTGGTGTAACATATTCAGTCTAGATTGGCTGTGAATTCTATTAGACTTTTTATGATCTTTTCATTCTTATCATTAATCATTAATGTTCGACACATTGTAGTTAGTCTAATTAACATAATTTCACATAATTAGAGGTTTAGAATGACACAAGTAATTTCCAAGTTACTTTATTCATAACATGTCAAAAAAGTTATGAAATAATGTCATATTTTAATTTAAGTCTATATTTTAAAGAAGTTTTCACTGTTAGATTTTAATTTTTTTAATTATTCTTTTTCTGATGGAGGATAAACTGCATCACCTAGTTTACATATGACAGAGTTCATACTGAATAATGGCTATGAAATTTTAATGAAAGTCATACATAAGTGTGGGTTTTATTGTAGTAATCAGGATACACTCATTATTACCACAAATACAATCAGTATTTTATCTGTCAATTAAAATTTCAAACTATAAAGTCATAACAAAACGTTTAGTACAACTTACTATAATTACCTTAAAATTCTGATATTTAGCAGAAATTGATTAAAAAATTACAATGGTAATTATTTTTAAAGCTATTTCTCAGACTATTAACTGAAAAGAAAAAAGCCATGTTGGTGTATGCTACACGGAACTAGCTGAAAAGGGGACTATAAAGATGATTTTCTGATTGCATTTTAGACTAACAACACTTATTTAAGTTAATGGACAGAAAACATTTTAGTAGTTTTAAAAGGTTTTCTCTTAAGCAGCCCATCACATCAACAAGAAAAAATATACAAAGTAACTTAATTATAAAATGTCAAATCTTAAGTGCAAGCATTCAAAAGCACCATTCTGAGATTTCAATAGCAGTGAGATCTGCTCAGGTTAACCTTCCAACTGTCCTATTTGCAAGTAAAATTTGCCCTCTTTCCTAATCAACCGCTCTAGAGCTGATTATTTTCCATTTATTTAATGCTATCTGCCAAGCCTCCCAAATGTTTTAGTCCTCATTTTAGGACCTTCTCAGACTCATTAGCCTTTTGTCTGACAGTGCCAATGTGACTGCCTGACAGCCTGAAACTTGGAACTGTTATGCCATCGAGTGTCAAGATCTTTCCAAGGAAATGTACTTAAAAAATTAAAATATGAATGTAAATTTAAATGAAGTCAATTTATGCAGCACAGTAACAAAACAATATATTTTCAATATGTTTGATATGCCAGAATACTGTTGCTTGAAATGTAGCCAGAATCAATTATTTGTTTTTCATGAATCCAGAAGAAATATCCTTCCTTAAATTCATTGTGAGTCGATGCCCTTTTTGTAATGAGCTATTGTCTTTGATTATATTTTGTTAAACATGAAACAATAAAACGATCAAATGAAAATTATGAAAACTGATCAAACAGTAGGACTTTCATATGGGCCTATTATTTAAAATATTAATAGTGGGTGCTTTTACTATGGCAATACATTTTTGGCATGTACAGAAAATTTTAAATTCACAGGGTTGCCATTTATTCTCTTATTTGTTAAACTATTATTTTAAATTTCTCAGGAATCCAAAAGAATATTAGTGATAGCAGGGACTGGACTAAGAAAGGAATAAAAAGAGTGCAAATTCTCCTCCTAGTTTAAAACACACTAGGTGAGCAAAAAGTTAATTTTAATACTGATCCAAGATTGTACGTATTCCCCATGTGCTTCACTCCTTCTAGTTAGCGCCTCATGATATTGTGACCACCAGGACTCAGCTTGAATTGGTAACCTAAGTGATTTATGTCACCTGTGTAGGAGAGCCCAAAGTTTTCAGTCAATTTTGATCTGCAGGAAAGCAAATCAACCGGAGGGAGATAGAATCTTATATTATGTCATAAATTTACATAAAAGAACCATAAGTATCCCACTGCCTTATGATTTTCTACTAGGCACTTTAAGTACAATTGTTTAGGGATTTGGAAATGTTAAAGAGCCTCTGAGGTCACACAAGGAAAGTTCACAATGGAATCAGAATGAGGTGATGCCCAGCACTTTGGTTCTCTCCTTTATTTCACACTGTTTCCTTTACAACCCTATTGACTCCTTATGTTATCATTTTCATTATGATTTTCCTACACATCAAGGGGTACACATAACTCTAACATGTTTGCTATTTAACAACTTGAGAATTAGACTAAATATAACTTTAAATATTACATTCTAAATTCTTTAGTCTTATTCCATAAGCTTTCAAGTGAAGCATACTATTATTGTCATTTAATTGGTCAAACACATTTAGACCAAGATTTTTTACTGGTCTATAACTTTCTTGTTTACAAAACAATGATATTTGATACATGGTCATATTGATTAAATGAGAGTCATTAGTCTCATTAGTGTTCAAAAGTCACTTTGGATAATTTTTAATTTCAGCTAAATTTTCCAATAAATATCTGTAAATGTAATTATCAGACAACTAAAATAAAATACACTCTAATAAATAATACAAAAACAATGAAAGACTAGGAAAACTGTAAGGTGTCACGGTAGGCAGTGTTCAAAATCTTCGGAAAATGATCCAATAACTGCTTTTGCAATATGGTCCTAAGGTAGCTATAACATAAATGGTGTTGTACCACACTAGAAACACTTGTGATCTTTAACAACAGGGAAATACATTTTAATAAATGAACAAGAGCACATGTTGAGACAGGTATATCAAGTTAGAGAGATGAAGAAAGTTATCAGGTTATTGTGAAAGTACTTCAACAACAAAAAGTATCACTTGGTTAAAATGTGTGAAATGAAGAAGCAAAATGCTAAAAATGTCAATGTGCAGTATAAGAACCATTGTTGAACTCCTACCATCCTGCATGGGAATTTCTGTATCATTTCCAATATTTACTTTATTACTTGCTACTGTCTTTGATTGTTGGAGTAATCTTACATTCTTATGTCTGGTGAACTGAGCAACTTTGTCAAGGATAATAGTATGTAATGTAGAAACCATTGTCAATTTTTATCATTTTGTTCTGATGTCATGTATCATTTTTGTGTTGTTTTGATTTTGTCTTCATTTTATTTTGTTAGTTTTTTAATCTTTAAAAAATATGTATCAAATACATTGCAATACAGCACACAAAACATATGTGGCTACATAATGAGTGTACCTATCGGTATATTTTATATAATTTCAGAGTAAAGGAAAAGACAATGATCTAAGCCAAATTTAATAATGAATCAATATACAGTACAAATACTGTTTGCTGTACTAATATTATTTGGAGAAATATTATCTTTACAATGTCTGTAATTATAAAACTGACAAAAGTTATATACCAGACTTTAATGTGATTTGGTGGAAATAACCTAGAGACATTGGCTCTAATATAATAAACTTTTAAAAACATGGTACTTTTTTCTATTGTTCTGTAGCATTCACTTTCTATTTCTCCCCCTTTGTTCCCTCTCATTTTGTGACATTGCTTATTATTGCAACTTGATTATATTTGCTTTTTGTGAAAATTATTTACCAACACTGGATTAGATTTTTATTCCAGTTCTTGGCTTTCTTTTCATCAGCACTAGATCCATGTTACCAGGCCACCAGGAGGAAACAAAAGGCTACAGCCTCACTGGCCTTTCTGCTCCCTGAATAAGCATTATGGATAGGCTTACAGCAAGGTCAGCCCGGAGAGCTGTGACCACCTGCTCTCACACTGAGAACAAAGTCACCTTCGCAGTGTGCCTGAAATTTCTGCCACTCTTCCTTTCCTTCTCTGTAGGGAGAAACCTCTCTAGTGAGCCGTCAGAACCTGACCTTCCAGCATGACAAGACAATCTTCAGGAAACCATGCTGCTTAGAAGGTGAAAGCCACTGCTTTGCACTGTTTGGGATTTCACCCTTTGGCACACTACGCTATCTTAAAAGTTGAGAGATTTAGTCTTATTACAGTGTTGTTGTTTTTTTCCAAATTAGTTTATGTTATGTTTTCAGTCTTTCTTAATTTTATTTACAGCCAAAATGCTTTTCATCTAATAAGAATGGTCTTCAATCTCCCATTTTGCAAGAGGATGTGTGGGTATGGTCAAATATATTTCTTTAATTGTTTTCCATCATTGACTTTAATTTTTCTAATTCTAAACTGTATTATCTAATAAATTTTGCCTTTTGTGAATGTGCACTAACAAGGGTTAGAATCAACCTGTTGCTTAAAATAAACAGATGATTAAAAAACAAAACAGACATAATGTATAACACAATAGTTCCTATGATTCTAGTCATCAAGGAACAAAATACATTGAACTTTTAGATGTCAAAAGAAAAAGGGCTCCCTAATGTTGGTTTCTGTCTTTGGAGAATGTTTGGAGTGATAGCAGAAGGACCTAGACAGCACTCATGGACCACAAAATTGTGAAAGAAAAAGTGCAGCAAACTTAAGGAGACAGTGATGCAAGATAAATATTTTGGATCAGAAATCACATTGTGTGTATCAACTTCATATTTTTCTAAGGCAGTTCTTGATAATGCACTAAGGGAAAAAAAATTTGGTTTGACCCCAGTTTTAAAGGTTCCAGTCCAAGATCTGCTGACCATTGCTCCAGTTTGCTAAGAAGATAACACATTATAATAAGTGATTGTGGAGGAGAAAAACCCCAACTCTGGAGCCAGGAAACAAAACAAAGTGCAAAAGACAGGGCTCCAAAAATCTCCTCCGAAATCATACCACCAGTAACCTGACGATTGCCAACAACTTCTTACACCATAAATGTCCATAACATTTTCCCATTATACAGCCTGTGGAACAAGGCTTTCACATATGGACTTTTGGGAGCCATTACATGCATTCAAACAAAACCACTACATCCCTGATTGCCAAAGTTTCTGTCTACCTCCCAATACAAAGTACAGACATTTTATCTTCAAGAGGATAAATTGAACTTGATGCTGCTCAATAGTTCAAATTCTAAGTCTCCTCTAAGACTCAAGACATGCTTAATCATATTCCTATATAAATAAAACTACAAAAATGGATTTACAATATACATCTGTGGGACTGGCACAAAGTAGGTATTTTTATTCAAAAAGAGTCAAGTGGGTTAATATAAAGGAGAAATAGAAAAAAAAAAAAAAAAGGAGAAATAGATCCAAGCCAAGACTGAAACATTGTGTAAACGTGAAATCTGAGACCTACTTGTGCAGTGTCCAGTACACACTGTGAGAGGACAGGAAATCCCAAGGGTATGGACTTCACTGGTTACAGCCCACAAGGCCAATCTCTCCATCCAACTATTGACAGTGCCTGCAGTTTCCCTAGCTGCACATTGGTAGTATCTCTGCTTTATTTTGTCTTTATCTCTACTGAAACTTTAACTTCACTCTTTCAACTGCATTAACTCTCACCCTGTTGGGTATTCTTTGGAATGACTCTAACATTGTCAAATATTTCATGGCTTCTAGGCTTTCCTTTGAAAACTCAGTGGAAGCAATCCTGACTCCTTAAGTCTTGGATTCTTCATATGTGCAATACTAATCCCATGGGTGATGTGAGATATGCTGCCAGTTTCACGAGGGAGTGTGAGTACTTAGCTGCAAATAGGATGAAAATCTAACACAGGTTGGTTCTTGATCTTGGTGACAACTGTCCCATTTTCCTTTTTCTTCTTCATGCTACTGTAAAGGAATGGGATTCTGCCAATTCCAGTTTACAAAATTCTATTAATTAGGTGAGGGTTCTTATTCAATTGACATAGAAATAACAAACTGCAGAGTGTATCTCTTTTAGTGTTCATAGCCCAAACTGTAGAATTCCACTGGCTATCAGCTCTCATATTGTTAATAGCTCTGGAATTTGATATCCAACATCTATTAGCTCTTTAATTATTAGCAACCCTCCTTATTACTTGGAATCAGCAGCTACCAGTTAATACCAGAGATGACAGGTTTTGGCTAATCATCATTGCTCTCCGTCATTCTGTGCTGTTAGCTCCCAACAGTGTTACCATCCCTGGTGGCTGCAGCTTGTGGTATACCAGTAGTCTTTTGTGTCACTTGTTCCTCACATGCCAGCTTAGCAAGCACTGTTAAACATAGCAGTCATGAATAGGAAGGAACATGCCATGCATAAGTTTTTATTGGAGCTTATGCTACAGGACAAAGTGGGGCTCTACTCAGGATAAACCCCTTAAGAGTGTGGGGAATTCACTAAGAGCAAAAGAGGCAACCCCCAAATATATATCATCAGACTTTCTGTGAGACCAGAAGAATAAGGGCCCTTCTAAGATTTTTAGTGAGGTGGGTTGGTGAGTGGAGGGGATCATCCAAAACACTCAAGGGGTGTCATTTGGGATAAGTCCATGACGAAATTCAGCTGCCGCCAAACCCAGAGTGACTGTCAGATGCCTGGGGTAGCCAGGCTGTCTGCAAGAAGGGAGAAGAAAGAAAAGAATGTGCTAGGTACATTCTTCTCTCTTACCCTCTCTAGTTATGCTTGGTTCAAATAAATCACAAGTACAGTGTCTTATGACTGCTTTCTGTTTAAACATTAGGAAATTAGTACCATAGAAAAAAATCCTGCAATGGTCTAGGCAAGGTACATAGAGTACTCCAGGGTTCTCTCCTGAAATGATTCCATCCTGGAAAGTCTTTGCAATGAATTTGCATTTATATCTTTCTGAGCCAGTGATGGCTGAGGGCTTGCTGTTTTTGAGATGCCCTCAGGGCATTTTTTCCTCTTGTCCTAATATAAAGCACTCTACTGCTTTTTAATCATACTCTTGATGGCACCCTTCTGGCCTTAGTCTCACCTTAAATATGACTGTCATGCCCAGCTGCAAATATAACAATCTTCTTTTCTGTATATTGCTATTTTTTGTTCCTGAGTCTTACTTTATATCTGGCTAAAGGTAGTCAGTGCCATGTGTACTGCACCTTGACTGCTTTGCTGCTCTGAAATTTCTTCTTCAAGAAATCAGTGAAAGTTTAGCTTCATTGTGTAAATTTGATCAGATCAGGGGATACTTGGAGCACATTTCTGAGTGTGTCTGGTGGGTTAAGTAGGTGTGAACTTGGTACTATATCTGGTCCTCACCCCTTCCTCCCTATCACTGTTATCCCTTTCTATCATTGCAGAACTTCCCAGCCACCATGAATTAAGAAGCTTTACTCTTCCACCATGATGTTTCTGGCTTGGAGTCATCAGTCCATGGACTGAATCCCCCAAAACTGTGAGCCTAAACCTGTCTTCCTTTAAAGCTGTTGAGTATTTTTTTCCAGTGTTATGAAACTGACTTATACAGCCTCTACCATAGAAAATCAGGACATGGACAAAATGCATTTAAATTATTTGGCAGAGTATATAATAAGGATAGGTTCTAGTCCAACTCTCAGTAAGCCCCTTATTTCCACATGAAATATCATCATTAAAGCATGTACTATGTGCATTTTTATCAGCATTGTGGTCCTCTGAGCCCTCACCTAAGTCACACTTAAAGTGCCACAGCTTTCTGCAGCCTGATCTTCAAATCTTTTCCTGAAGACCAATTCTAAATATAATTCCACATGGTTCCAAATACTCACAGCAGCAACCTCACTCCTCATTATGCATTTTCTATATTAGTCAACTGTATGTAATTATAATGAAATACATAAGATAGTTAACTTATGAATATAAGAGATTTATCTTCGTCTCTAGGTTTTAGAGGTTAGCACTTGGAGGAACAAAATATTTCAGCTTATAAGTGAGGAAGCAAACAGAAGAAGAAGAAACCATAAAGGTACCCTTCAAAGACAGTCTTCCTCCTAATGACCTAAGGGATTTGTACAAGTCCCCGCTTCCATGAGATCTGCAGCTCTTTTCAAAAGCACCAGGGTGGAGGAAAAGCCATTCACATGGATCTTTGGAAGATAGTATTCATACTCAAAACATAGCACACAGGAAGAGATCCAACTTCAGTAAATTCCCCTTAAGGAATCAGAACATAATTGATTCACATAAGGCATGCAAAGAGCTACCTTAAAAAAAAAGAAAAAGAGAAGCCATTCAAAAAGTGTAAAGGGAACAATACCTGGCGTTTACATAAAATGCTTTCATAATTCACAGAGTATTAGGAAAAGTACTTAGAATGTTCTACCTGAGTTGTGAAAATTAATTTGCCCTGGGCTAAGCTCTGCCTTTATCCTGCCTATAAACTATTAATAGAAAAAAATGAGATAAATTAAATGCACTTAATGTAACTATATTCCAGAACAAACTTCACTAATATATGTAGAAGCAGATATTTAGCACCTAAAAAGCAAAACTCACTATGTCTACCATGCAATGAAATGTTATAAAAAAATGCAAATAAACAAGAAATATAGATCTAAAATGGAGTGGAAAATCAATTAACATTAACCCAGAATTGACAAAGATGAAAGAATTAATAAAAAGGATGATGAAAGTTATTGTGTCTGTATTTCATACTTTTAAAATTAGACATATAAAACACCAAGTAAGATAAATCCAACTTTTAGAAATGAAATTATAGTTAGTAATTTGATAACAATCTGAATAGAGTCAACTTCAGATTAACCAATACAGAAACAAATATTATTCAGCTTAAAGAAATAGCAATAGAAACAGACCTAAATGATACACAGAAGTATAAAGAAAATAAAGAGATTGGTGAGCTATGGGATAAGATCAAGAAGCTACTATGTTCAAAAGAAAACCTTCAAAAAATGGTAGAAAAAATAGTATTTCTAGATTTGGTAAAAATAGTTTTAATAAGACGAATGGCTCCAAAGTACAACAAATATACAGAACAATTCAAAATATAACTTAATAAAGTTGCTTAAAAGTCATGGTAAAGGAAAAAATCTTAAAATATTTAGGAAAAAATATTCATTAAATTCAGAAGAATAAAGAGAGAATTCCTTAAACATTGCAAACTAAATAATAAACATCTATATATCTGTGTATGAAAACCATAAATTTTATGAAATTTTAAACTGATTTAGTATGAAAAAGCAACTTATCAGACTTTTTTTATACTGCTGCTAAGGCAGTGGGTATGAGAAAAATTATTGTACCAAACATATATTTTAGAGAACAAGAAAGAAGTGAAACCTATAGGCTCTGCTTCTAACTTGAAGCCATAAAAGGAAAGGCCAATAAACCCAAACTAAGCAGAAAAAAAATGTAATCAGAAACAAAAAATTACTAGAAGTTCAGCATAAATCCAAAGATAGTATTTTGGGAAAAAGTAAAATTGATATAGATCTAAATATATTGATTAAGAAAAGAAACTGGAAAATATGTACTGTGAACAATGTATCTAAAAGCACATCTTGACTTAGTACAGTTGTTTAATGTTTTCTGTGTTCTTTAGCCTATCAATCTGATTTTCAGTCTCTACATATAGTACAGATTAGACTTTACAGATACAGACAAGGCCTTAACTTTATAAAGTCTTATAAGATAAGTAAAAGAATCTGAAGCTGGGAAATTAAAGTGGAATGAAGGGAAGAGAAAAACAGAATTGAAATGGTTTATGTACATGTACTAATTCCCTACAATGAATGTAATCATCATATACCAAAAACTTACTAATAAATGCAAAACAAAAGAAAAAGAATGATATCAAGATTAAAATACATACTATCATCACTAACACACTATATTTGTATAAATATCATGAGCAAATATATGTCAAGTAATCTAACCATTTGAATAATGTGGATAAATTCCTTGAAAAAATTGATTGCCATCTCGTACAAAAGGAAAGTTGGATAATATTAGAACACTATATATATTAAATAATTTGAATTTGCAATTAAAACTTTACCCCCAAAAAATTTTCATAGTATTTGTATCATATGCAACAAGGTATGTAAGGAAAAATTAGTTTCAATTCTGCACAAAATATGGGGAAAATAAAGGACAGACCATAGTCCTCGTATCATTCTACAAAATCAACCTCATTAAATGACAAAACAGTACAAAACAAATATCCTATGACATTACAAGGAAATAAATCTGTAGACCTTCATGAGCTGACACCCAAGAATTCTAAATAAAATTTTAAACACTTTAACCGAAACATATTTTGTTCAAGTGAGGCATCATGCTCAAGAGAGGTTTAAAAATTGATAACTAATATAAAAGAAAGGAAAAAAGAGAGAAAGAGGAAAAAGAATAAAGCTGGTTGGTGTGGTGTAAACCTGTAATCCCAGGTACTGAA
The DNA here is from genome assembly GCF_000276665.1 of Chinchilla lanigera. NCBI lineage: Eukaryota > Metazoa > Chordata > Mammalia > Rodentia > Chinchillidae > Chinchilla > Chinchilla lanigera. Next base: position 9,815,871 of record NW_004955407.1, read on the forward strand.
GAGGCTGAGACAGGGGGCTACAAGTTCAGGGCAAAACTAATAAAGATGAAAATAATTTCTCAAATCCTGCATCCTGAGCCCATACTTCATAAAAATGTACAGGACAACATGCATTAGAAAGCAATTGTCTAACCTGAAAATAAATGGATTGAGCTTTTATGTAAAAACTTTGAGATAATATATTTAGCCATTAATATTTGAAAGCTTTCTGCTCAAAATGAGAAACAAAGTAAGCATGGGTGACTGCACCATTTTATCAGACATGTTAGACAGTGAAATAAAGTAAATAGAAAAGAAGTTAATGGGTACATATGTGAAGGAAAAAGGAAAACTGCCCTATTGATAAAAGTTAGTCATTATTTTAGAAATTCAACAAAATGTACAAAAGAAGTGCAACAAAAAATGAATTTAGTATGGATCATATAAAATAATCAAATTAAGCAATTAAAATTAAAGTAATAGGGCTTGCTTTGGCAGCATAGCCACTAAAATTTGATTAAATAGTTTATAATATCATTCAAACTATAAAATATTTTAAGAAGAATAGATAAAATTAATGCCTTTGCCATAAAAAGTTTAAAATATTGATGAGAAAAAACTGTGATAAAAGGACAGTTATACCTTAATAATTGGTCAAAACTTTGAAACTGTTAGAATTCCAATTCTTCATAAATTAATACAGAAATGAAATTGGAATCACAAAATCCCAGTGGTCTTTTTCATTTTGAAAATTCAAAGTTGAATTTAAAATTTATAGAGAAATGGAGAAACATGGAATAAAAGAAAATATTTGAAAAGGAACAACACAATTGTAAAGTTAATACTATCTACTTTCCAAATTTCTCATAAACAAAGTTGGGTAGTACTGATATAAAGATAGAAAAACGCATTAAACACATAATAGAATACAGTTACATACCCAACTATATATGGAAAAATGAATGCTTTAACTTTCATTTGGAAATAAATACAAACAGGAATTCATAAAAATGGTAAAATGAGTACTCTGAATTCTTTATCTGTCTCCACTAAATGATGACATTTTACATGACTGTAGTGTGGTCATAACCACAAAATTTCATTGACCTAAGATTAATATTGACTATTATAGAGAACACAAATTTTAGTTTTGACAGTTTTAGACAACCTATTTTTCCCGAAAATAAATAGGTAATTCAGTGCAAAGAGTTGTACTGTATTTTCAACAATAGTATAAGAACAATTCAGTATCCATTTCCAAAAATTGAATAAAAATGAACAACTTAAATAATATAAAACACTAACTCAGAAAGAATTAGATGGGACTATAAAGTTAGGGCAAATGAGTTATGATTGCAGATTGTATTTTCCAGGTAGCATTTAATTGTTACCTATATCAATGAAATATACTACATACAAAGAAAACAAATAAATGCTTCTCTTTGATGCTATTAATACAAAACACAAGCTAAGAAGTGGAAAGATTTATGTGCACAGCACACATGTGATAAAAACTATCCTGTATCTTCCATCCAACACCGCTCATTAAGACTACAACACAAAAATACTTTACCAAAAGTTATATTGAGATATTATGACAAAATGCTCAATGTCATTTATCTTTAGAGAAATAAATAATAAAATAAAGACACCTTTGCATATATATTATGATGATTGAAATTAAGGACTGAAAACAATTTGCAAGCCGGGCATGTTAGCACACACCTGGAATCTCAGCACTTGGGAGGCTGAGGCAGGAGGATCTGCGTGGATTCAAGAACAGCCTTGGCTACAAAGTGAGCTCAAGGCCAGCCTGAACTTCGTAGTGAGACCCTGTCTCAAAAAGAAAAAAAAAAAAAAAGAAAGAAACAAAAAGAAAAAGAAAAGAGAACAGTTTGCAAGTATGTAAAGGAAAGACTAATATTGTATATTACCATGGGAATGTAAAATGCCACCTTTCAAAAGAAGTTTGATGTTCTTCAAAATTTAAACATATTCCTAATCTGTAACACATTCAATGCACTCTTATTTAAGTGAGAATAATGCATACTGCTGCAAAATGGCTTACACATGAATTTCCATAAAAGTATCATGACTGGCAAATCTAAAATCAATGCAAATATATCTCTATCAAGAGTTTAATTAAATCAATTTTAGTATAGCCATATAATTCAGTTGTGTTACCATAAAATATAAACAAATCAATTAAAGACACATACCACAATATGGTTGCAACTTGAAGATATTAGAAATAATTTCTTTGATGCCTTTATATAAATCTCTAAAACTGAAAATGAATCCATACTGACAAAGAACAGAATGACTCTTGCCTAGGAAGAGTGGAAGAGATTGATTACAGAAAGCATAGAAAAATTCTCTATGTGAAGGATAAGTTCATTATAATGATTGAAGGGATGACTTCATGTCATAAATCAAAAATTACACCATTTAGATATAATTCATTTTATTGGATGGTAGTTCTACTTCAATTAAGCCATTATAATGAAAGGAAATGTTATTTAATAATTTGAGCACTTGTTTACAGAAGAAAATGTGTATATTGATGCTTAACTTTCTCTTTTTACAGAGCACAGACAGAGATTGCTGAAAAGTGATAGAGTTTTGCTCCGTTTATTAGTAAGTGTTTGCAGCGCACAAAGATTAAATTCACTGAATGGAATTGGGACACGTACATAACACATTTCACTTCTTTCTTCTCCCTTTCCTTTCCCTTCCCTTCTATTTCCCCTGTATCAGAATCTTTTCTTTATCTTGCAAGACCTTATAAAGTTAAGTATCATATATATACACTGAAAACTCAAATAATAAGCCAAAGAATGTATAAAACATGTAAGAATGGTATACTAAGACAAAGTACACTTTTAATTTAATTGTCCATGCTGGATTACAAAAATTTCTCTTTCTCTTTCACCTTGTCTCTGTTTTCTTATTGTCTGTCTTATATATATATATATATATTTACTTTTCTCAACATACATTACTTTCTGTATGGTACACAAAATTATTAGTATGAATGCTAATATCTATTATTCTTATGACTCAAAATAACTTCAAAATCTCAATACAAGAAAATAATGATTTCATCCATGTGTTCCATGGATAAGTATTTTTTGCCTGATTTCAAGCAGAAAATAATGTATTTAATATTTTGACTTGGAAGGTTTTTTTTCTAATAGTCATTTGTATTTGTAGTACTACAAGATTTCTATTGTTTAAATAAAATCCTTAATAAATTATGAAGTTATTTTGGTTTCTACCTTTTAACATAATAAATAAAATTCTATTAGAAGCTAACAGAAACAACTTTTATTTTAACATATAAGCAAATCAACATGATGACTTCTAGTTTCATGAGAATATATTTTAAAAGACTAATCTATAAAGAGAGTAGTGTCATTAAATATACACATCTTCATAATTTATTGATTCATTGTTTTTTTTTTTTTTTTTTT
>NW_004955407.1:9819892-9862270 GCF_000276665.1 Chinchilla lanigera
TTTTTTTGGTTTTTCTCCGGTACCGGGAACCGAACTCACGACCTTGCACTTGCCAGGCAGGCGCTTTGCCGCTGAGCTAAATCCCCAGCCCCAAGATGAAAATTTTTATTTAGCACAATAATTGTTCCTTTTGTCCTCATATAGCTTCACTCTTCTCTAGATACCACTCCCTTGTTAACTCTGAGACTATCTCCATTTCCATAATTTTCTATAATTTTTAATTATGAGACATAAATAATATATCTCATATACAATTACATTATTACATTTATATGTATTAACTATATGTAATACATATAAATGTAAAAATCACACCCTGATATTAATTTAATCATAACTTCAAAAATTGATTTTTTTCTGTTAATATATTTGTATTCACACTCATCCAAAATGTGGTGTGCATCAGTTGCTCTTTTCTGTTACTAAACAGTCATCCTTGGAATGAGGGTATGAATTTAACCACTCAACATTTGAAGAACGACAAAATTTTTTGAGATTTTTTTTAAATTACAGGTAAAGATACTGTGAAAATATATGCATGGGTTTTTCCAAGAACATAAATTTGTATTTCTTTGGCATAAGTATTCAAAAGGTACCTTTTGGGCTATATGTTTCAGCTTTATTTAGTTTTAGTAAACTGCCAATCTGTTTTTTTACATTGGCCACACAATGTTACATTTCCATTTGTAATTCAATGGTTAACCAGTTTTTCCACATTATTTCCAGGATTTGGTGTTATCATATTTTTAAAAATTTTACCAATTCTGATAGGTGTAATGATGCTTCCTTATGTCTATAACATATATTTTCTTATTGGCCATTGATGTTGAATATCTTCATTACCTTTTTTGCAATCTTCATAACTGCTTTAAAAGAAATTATTTCAGAAAGTCTAATTTAACAATTTTTCATTTATTAATCACACTTTTATTACTAATTCTAAGAAGTTTTATAAATATTCTTGTCTGAAAGTTTTACATTTTCACATTTCATAATTAAATACATGTCATCCATTTTATATTCATTATTGCTTAAAATGTAAGACGGCTGAAAATCTATTTTTTTTTTCTTATTTGTTTAGGATATGGATGGCCATTTCCCCGAGGACAATTTTGTGAAAAGGTTATATTCCATTATTAAATGCTTTTAATTTTAACCTTTGTTAAAATTTAGGCCAGACAAATATCAATGGGGCTTTATTCTGAGTTTCACTGATCTCTGTAAATACAGTACAATTTAGATTACTGTTGCTTTATAAGGTTTAAACTCTATGAGACTAATTACTTCTACTTTATCCTTGTTACAACTTTTCTAGTCCTTACCTCTGCCTACACAGATACATTCCATATCCCCAAATGTGTTTTTGTGATTTTGATAAGAAATCTATGAAATCCTGTATCTAATTTTGGGAAGTAGTACTGTTGCAGCACACAAGTTCTACATGCATCTTGTTAGAGCTACTTAAACTATGTTATTTTTTGAGTAATTGTGAGCAACACTGTGCCATAATTACAGTGCCAATATATTCACATCATCAGTACTATGCTTATATACATACGTAACCATTATATACATATATATATAATCAGCTATTATACCTATAACTTGCATCATTTGATCTTCCTAAACTCATTGATCAGTTTTAGCGATAGTTTTATATATACCTTGATGTTTTCTACATTGACAATCACATCCTATGCAGTTAAAAGGGTTTTTTTGTTACTTAGCTATTTAATTTCCATTTCTTACCTTTTTGTATTAACTGTGACTTTTACTTGCAGCACTCTGCTGACTACGAAAGGTGGTAATGGATGTTTTGCCTGATTACTGAACTTAGGGTAAAGTTATTGTCTTTAATCATTATATTTAATGTTGCTTATAAGGCTTTATAAATTATCAAGGTGAAGAAATACTTTTTCAAAAATGCTTATCAGAAATACAACATGTGTTGAATTTTGTCAAATGCACTTTTTAAATTGATTGATAGAATCATGCAATTTCCTTTCTTTAGCATGTTACTATGGAGACACTATTAATTAGCTTTTTAATATTGAAAAAGTCTTCTGTCCCTGAAATAAACTGAACTTTTTGCTGGTGTCTAGTTTCCACAAGATATTGATAAAAACTACGGCAACCTTTTGCTAAGAAAAAATTCTTATGAGAGAAGTTAGTCTAGTGTTTCTTGTTATTGTATTATGCCTGTTTGATTTTTTTTATCAGGGTAATGCTAGATTCATAAACAGAATTGAGAATTGTGATATTTCTCAGAATCAAATGGAATAGCTTCTATCAACTCAAAAAGGAAAATAAATATGTAAAGCTGAGAGGCTATGAAGAAAGTGTTTTCATGTACAATTGCCTTGTACTGTCACAGAAAGATTCTAGTCCTTTGATGCTATTTCCATGGTATTTTCTTTGTAATACATTTCACAAAAAGCCACTAAAGTCTCATACAAAAAATACCTTTACAAGGACACATGATCTGTAGCATGTCTTTTCAACTTTAAATTGGAGTAAAAATTTTTCTTAGTCTTTATGATAAAGAATTATTGTTTCTAAATAATTTACATAATCTTCATTTCACATTTTAAAATTTTCCCCTTGCTTCAGCCATCTTGAGTATGTATATAGTTTACTATGCTATTGTTGCTATTCTGTTTCCAAATGATTTTAATTAATATTAAGAGAATCTGCCTCTGAGTCTTGATGTTAGCAAAAGTTATTCTTTCTCTAAGTTTTTGGAAAATAGTGCACGGAAAAAGTTGTATTTCTTCTGGAAAATATTGATAGGATTCTCCTGTGAAATTTTTCAGGTTTAGAGATTTCTTTTGAGGAGTTTTTTTCCTGTTTCTTAAATGACACATTCAATTACTTTAATGGGCATAAAATATTAGGTGATATACATACATGTTTGATGAAATCAATCCATTTGCATTTATTGAGAAATAGTTTTCTCTGTTTTAAATTTATGTTTATATAATTTCATAGTATTCTCTTATTAACATTTAGAAATATACTTCTCTGCAGGAGTAGCCTTTATTTCATTCTTAATTTTTATTTTCCTAGTGGAAACATTTATATCTATGTACTTCCCACTCAATATTGTTTACAATTTTCTCAATAATTTGCATGTAAGATTTAAAAATACTTAGCGTACTTTTGCTTTTGCCTTGATGTTTCATCATTAATCCTTGGATTATTTCAAAGAGTGGATTTAGTTCTTAGGAGTTGAAGAATCTCCATGCAGTTATTCTGTACTTAATTTTTGGTTAGGTTTAGTGTAGCAGAGAAAATATTCTACTTGACAGGAATTTTTTCAAAATGATGAAGACTGTTGTATAGTTCAGACAATTGCCTACCTTACTGTGAAAGGTCTTTGAAAAACCTTGTGTAAAGCCAAGTACCCTGGTGCAAGCCTGTAGTCCTAGTTCCTGGGGAGCCTGAGGCAGGAGGATTGCTTTAGTGCAGCAGTTTGAGGTCAGCCTGAGGAATATAAATAGTAAGACCTGTGATGATGATAGTGATGATGATTATGATGATAACAACAAATGTTCTGTACTCTGTTCTATAATTTGTACTGGAACCTATACATACAATGGCATTTTTTAAAACTCATCTGGATTCTCTCATATTGCCTTAATTCTACCAGTTGTTGAGATAAGAAAGTTTAAGTTTCCAGATATAATTGTACATTTATTTTTTTTTAGAAATTATATCATCTATTTTGGGGCTCTGTTATTCAGTAAATGCAAACTTAGGGTTGCTAATGGGGAAATTGATCATTTTAAACACTATATAGAATTGTATCTTGTTTCTGAGAATTTTCTTCCCTGGATGTCTACTTTGGTATAAGTTTAGCCAGTCCTCCTTTATTTGATTATTTGCATTATATATCTTTTCATCTGTTTTTATTCATTAAGATAAACATCACTCTATTACTACCATAGGAATGAGTTTATTGTAGATAGCATGTAGTTAAGTTGTACTTTTTAACTGACACTGCCAGCTTCTATTCTCTAATTACTATATTTACAACATTTATATTTAATGTAATAAGTTATATGTTATACCTTAATTTTTTCTTTTAATTTTTTGTTTTTTGTATCTCTTTTTGATACTCATTTCTCTGACTTTCCAATTCCCAATATACTGTTTGATCCATACATATTCTTTCTCTAGAATTCTATTTTTGTTTTTCTTTAAACTCTTCAACTGGATTTAATTGTTTTTGGTATTTGTTCTAAGTATTACATTATCTATAATTTATACAACCTAATGGTGTTAACATTTTGGTAATTATAGGTATTTATGAAACCTAACCTTCTTGCAAAGTTATGTTCTCTATTTATCATAAAACTGCATAAATGTATCATTAACATATATTTATTTATTTATTTATTTATTTATTTTTTATTTTTTTGGTTTTTCTCCAGTACCGGGAACCGAACCCACGACCTTGCGCTTGCCAGGCAGGCACTTTGCCGCTGAGCTAAATCCCCAGCCCCTTAACATATATTTAAAACTACATCAAATAATGTTATATCTTAGAAAATCAGTTTGGGAAACTTAATAAGGAAAATATATTATATGAACCTTATATTTTCATTTTCCATCATTCATTTTTTTTTAATTTTCTTTTATTTTATTATGAAACAGGGTCTCCCTGTGGAATTCAGGCTGGCCTCAAACTCTGTGTGCCACCCAGGCCAGCCTCGAACTCATGGTGATCCTCCTGTCTAAGCCACACAAGTGTTCAATTTGGTTCTTGATCTTCTAATTTTTCTCTTATTTTTTCTCCTTTTAACTGCTACTTTTAACCATACTTTCAGATAGTTGTAAATTCCAAAGGATATCTTCATTTCAATGCTGAAAAATATTTTTGCTAGATACAAGATATGGTGTAGACTGATATTTTTCTTTCAGCTCTAAAAAAATACGTTGCATTCTTTTTACCTGTTCTTTTCATAGCAAATATCTTCCTTCAAATATTTTGAACCCATATGGAATACATAATTTCTTTTTCTGCCTTTATGGCAAAACCCTTCTCTATAAGGGTTTCCATTAAGCATGTATGTTTTCACTTTAATATTCAATATTTAGTGAATTTAATATTTATTATTCAATGTGGATGTTTTTGCACTTGGAACTTACCCAGGATTTCACTGGTAGGTTTATGGTTTTCACATACTTAGGATATTTCCCAGAGTATATTTGTAGTAATTTTAAGCACCATTATTGTTCTCTCACCCTTACACAACATCAATGGTGCAATCAATGCCTGATGTTATTTTTTTAGTATTAATATTTTATTGTTTTTAAATTTTATGTTAAATAGAAAAAACAATAAAATGAATGAAACAAAATATCAAAACAAGATAGTAGGAGAGTAACAAAAGTTAATACATTGAGAACTGCTATCCTCACAGTAGTTGCTCAGAGTACATACAAACATGAAGTATTGTCCAAATAATATTAGCATAAACCTTTCTTTTCAATGAACTAAGAAAACTTCGTAGTATAACTACCTTAAGTATCTTGTATGTATATATATTTTTTTCTTTTTCACTTCCTTCTTTTCTCTTCTTCCCCATTCTTTTTCCTTTTGGACAGTTTCTTCCCATTTCACAATATCTACTGTACACTTTGGATCTTATTTACTGTTTCAGCTTCTCACATTAGTAAGACAATACAATGTTTGTACATGTCAGTCCGATTTATTTCACTTATGAGTATAAGAGGTAAATCTTGGAAACTACCCAACTGACCTGTCAACTAAGGAATGGATAAAAAACATGTGGTCTTTTATACAATGGGGTACTACTCAACCACAAAGAAGGATAACTTGAGACTTTTATAGGTACAATAATGTTATTTTTGTAATTAATTCTGTAATTGTGGAGCTCTTGAGGCTTCATTAAATTTTTCAGTCTACCTTCTTCCTCTTACTCAGAATAGATAATTTGTTCGGTTCTATATTCTAGGTCAATACTTTTTTTAAGGTTCCCTGCATTTTTCTTCCCAGCACATTTATTTGCTTCTTCTTAACATATTCGATTTTTCACTAAAGTATTCTCTGTCTTTCTCTGAACTAAGGATTATTTGTTCATTTAAAAGATATTCATAATGGCAAGTAAAGAATTTTTGTGATGGTATTTTAAAAGTTTTCATCACTCCAAGGTTAATATCCAACCATACAAAACCCTTAACAGTTTTGACACAGAAGAAAATCTCTGCACCATAATAGAGGATATTTATGAAACTTCCACAGCAAACATCATAATGAGGAAAAACTGGAAGCTTTTTGTCTAAGTTCAGGTCACATGCAATGATGCCTACTCTCACCATATCAGTCAATACACTGCTAGGATTTATCAAGAGTAACTGAATCAGTAAAATAAAATCAAAAAGAAGAAGTAAAACACTCCACAGCTAATGATGGCATCATTTTTTATCTAAAAGTCTTCAAAGACTTCATTCAAAACTCTATGATGAGTCTGGGATGGAGAAATAAGAAAAGGACCAGGAAGAGAAGTGGAAATAAAAATGATTAAGATTAACTATGTACATGCACCAGCTCCCCCAAAGAATTGTAATTATTGTTTTAGATTGCAAACAGATGGCAAATATATATCATATATAAATATTTATAATAAATTTAATAAAGAGACAGGATGCAAAGTCAATACATAGAAGTGCTTCATATTTCTGAACATTAATAATGGGATAGAGGCAAAAACCTTTAACAAAATAACATCATGTACGTTAGTATTAAAAATCAAAATATTCAAGAATAAATTCTTTTTATCTATTTATTCATTTTTGAAGCAAGTTCTTGCTATATGGTTCTGACTGACCTTGAAGTCACTGAAGCCGAGCCTGACGTCAAACCCACAGTAATCATCTTGCCTCAGCCTCCTGAATACTGGCATTACAAGCATATGCAAACACACCCAGCTTCAGGAATAAATTTAATTAAGAGGTGAAAAACTCTACACTAAAAACTATGAAACATTAACAAAAATAATTGAGATTATAAAATAAGTGGAAATGTATTATATGTTATCCAATTATAAAAAATTAAATTGCTACAATATTCTTATTCCCTGGAGAAATTTATATGGATTCAGTATAATCCTTATAAAATTCTAATGCTATTGTTCACATAAATAAAAAGTAATCTTAAAATTCATATGGAACCACAAAGGGCCTTGGTGTGATTGGAATTTGTTACACATTTTTCATGTCCTGAATGCTTGGTCCATGTTTCAACAATGTGCAGAGGGAGGGCTGTTGGAAGATGACTGGATTATGAAGGTTCTAAGTTCATTCATGTATTAACATACTTTCCACTTTGGAAAACATAGTCCCCCTCCCTGCCTGTGTTTTATTTCATTTTACATGAGCATAATCTTTGAGACTGAAGTAAATCTGAGTGATATTCAAAGTGAAAGAACACACAAAACTGTTCTCAGAGTTATTTCTAAACAGAACTTGTCTCTAATCCTAACAAAACAGGAGTGTACATACTAATCAGTGTGAAATAACTATTTTCACATAGTAAACCTCAGAGCACGGGACAATGATTCAGACTCATCTGTGTTACAGATGGAAATGCCATACTAAAGACCGAATGCTCTGAGTAGAATGGTCTCTTCTTTCCAAAGATTACATGGGAATAATGAGAAAGGCAGATGCTTCATGGTAAACACTGGAGGTAAAGGGAAGACTGGACTCTCGGTGTGCTGTCACAGTGGATACTGTAGCCATGAGCACCACCAAGAATCCTCCAAGAAAACAGAAAAGGATTAATCTACTGATAGATTCATAAATTGATGTCATTACATGCAACGATGGAAGCTTAAGGTATATGACACAGTCGAAGACGGTGATTCATACGGGAGGGTCCTCAGGGCTTATTCCTTGTCCTTAGCCCTTCCTGTTCTGTCTTGCTCTATTTTCAGCTAACACGTTCAAGCAGTTCGGGGTCTGATGCATGATATTCTGTAGAAACTTGGCCAAGTACAGGTAATGCCAATTGACAATGGAAGTTATGTAGGGAAACTGTTTTATTTAGGTAAAGTGCTCTAATCCCATGCAGGTGGAGCAAGAGTGTTGCATTACTATGTTATGATTAAAACTCACTTCCTCCTTGCCCCATACTTGAGGTAGAGGACTCCTCATCATAAATGGGAGAGGAAAGTTTGAGTTCTCCCACAACCCTTGTTGAAAGCCTTCTGGCAAGGAAAACCAGAAGTGCTTTGTTCTGCTCCTCAGACGTCCCCCTCTAACTCCATGAGAGGGAGAGGCATTCCGCGAGAATGTCCAGGCTGCCTATTAAGTCTTCCTGAGAGCTCTAGTGGGGTGGGAGACGGAGTGCTGCCTGTGTATTATCAAGTGGGGTCGAAGTTTGTGTACTTCCCTCAGACACTGGTGACTTGTAGGGGGCTCCACCACAGTTTTTTCTCTGACATTTTTTCCAATAGAGCAGTTATTTTCTAAATGTTTCCCTTTTTACTAAATTTTCCTTTTGGGGTCCACTAGTTGCAGATCAAAGTTGTTTCAGGGAGTTTTCCTCCTCATTGGCATTTCCAGGGTACTAATTTCTCTAATTCCCACTCTGAGTCAAATAAGCAAAGCATAACTAAAGAATTCAAAATTATATTAGTCTGGTCCCAGACGTCACAGTTGTTCCACCTCTATGCAACTTTCAGAGTCCGTCTGGGGGTGTTTTTCATACAGTGGCAAGAGTTTTTACCCTAGCATACAGGCTTTCTTTTCTGTATGTGTCTGCTCAGAGAAATTTGGGAAAATTGTATATTATCCCACAAGAGCAGTGAATGATGACATTTTGTTTTAACCAAGACTATTAAAGGAGTGTAATTGCATTTAATATAAAGTTACAATTTTTTTTGAAATGAAAACCTCAATATCACTATTTTATATATGCTTCATACTCCTGAAGTCTTTAAGGTTATTTCAGAATAAATATAATAAAAACTACAATTACAAAAAGCATTTTATAACTGATGCATATAACTCCATAAAATGTTTTCGGATCTCCTTATTTGCTCTATTACTCTGCACAAGAGAAAAAATGTTTTCTGTGTATTTGCATTGATATTTATAATGGGAAAAAGTATCATATCACATTTTCTGATCTCTTTTAGAAATGAAGCACTTATTTCCACTTAGAATTATCTCATAAGTAATGAAACACAAAATTGGAAATCTATTTTGAAACTCAGCCAAATTTTTGTGGTCATAGTTCTCTTTGTTTGCCAACATAAATCTTCTTCCTACTTTCTGCCATCACTATTCAATTATAAGTATAGCGTCTATCACCTCTTAAATATGAAATATGGAAAACATTACCACTATAACTAAAAACATACTACTATTGCTTTAATTCAACAGTGTGTTAACATAACAGGCATATCTAATTTGGCTCAATTTGTTATAAATATAACAACACTGAAATATAAACTGAAGTTTCAGATATCAAATCTAAATGAAAGTGATAATATATAGAAAACTGATTTGCCCTTTATATAAGAACACATGATTTTCATTTTTGTTTGCTATTTACTTGATACTTCAATTCTTTGATCAGAACACAGAAATATGTGTTTAGCTTGATCACACATTTGAAAATCATTTTCCACTTGTTTTATGTGTGACTGGTGGAGTTTATTATGTACTTGCGAATGTGAATCAAAGTCTTTAAAGCTAATAACCATAATAACAATTATTACTCCTTTGACTTATTATAGTAATCATGGGTATTTTTGGCATTAACACTGCATAATATAAAGGGGGAAAATACACAAATTCATAAAGACCTACTGTAGTGCAACATCTGACTGTAGAACCTGGGGCAAGAGTATAAATTATTCATAACTCCATTTAGACAAGTTTGTCTGGGCCCCAGTTCTTCAACATAAAATAACTTTGTGATCCACATGAATTGTACATTTCCATCAAAATGGAAAACAGTCTAAATTTAAGACAGAATTTCTATTCCTATCAGTATCCTAATTTGCAATGTCACTGCTGAAAAGGAACTTAGCTTTCCTGGGACTCAGAATCTGTCTCTGTAGGTGAGTAGTTGGTTGGAAAGGATGTAGGTAATGATAATTCCTTCTTTTCTGCTCCATCCTGATACCTATGGAACTAAAGATGGATGAGTATCTTTATTTCTCCACAAGTAGCAGTTATTCACTCTGTAAGATCTTTCACCTCCTTTGGGTAACAAATATTTATAATGCCCCTAACAACTCCTAAAATAAAATTAAAAGAAATAGTAACCAATCATTTCAAAGAAATCTACATAAGCATGACATCATAGCTGAAAAGTAAGAGAGATAGAGAAGGGAAGAAATTGAAAGTAAAAAAAACATACATTCGAACAGGCAAATGCTCAAGCACGCTATATGAAAAACATGATGAAATGATGATGTATTTGCATAAAATTCACTGGTAAACCAGTGACGAAAGTCTGCAGTCTCAGTGACTCAAATACCATAAACATGACTGCAGTTATTATTTAACCTTATAAAATAGTGATATATCCATATAAATATTTCCAGAAGTTAGCATAAGTTACATTTGATTGCAGTTGTATAATTGGAAGATTATATTTATTAAATAAAATACTATAAAATATGTGATAGTAATATATATTGTTGTATTTTAGAATTATTCAAAAATATTTTACAAACAATATTGGCCACATGTGGGATATTGAAAAATCTTTAAAATGCCCTGATCAACTACAGATACATAGTAATTGTGTCAGAACTGCCTGTACAAAATCTAAAATATCCCCTCTCTAACTAAACTAGCTCCACTCAAAGGTAGTGTTCTAAACGACATACTCATCAGTACTCAAAGAAATACTGAGTGTGTTTAGAAAAACAAATATTTGGTAACTTTAAAAATTAAACACACCACTGTAATAAGAGGTAGTAGCTCAACATTGTTACCAATTTGGATAAATTTACGTACATCTGTGCTCCCAAAATTAAATATTCTTAGTTTTTAACATGACAGTAAAATTTTAAATACGTATGAACAGTTTTCATTGTTAAAGGTACTTACAACATACACAGTTATTCTTGTCAAGCCAAGATACGCACCTTCAAAAGCATACAGTTTATTTTAGGATCCAAAGAAAAGTATCCAAAGGCTTTAGTACACATGGTAGTTATTCATGTACATTTGTTGCATCATTCTGTTTAAGCAAGTGTTCAAATACCTTATCAGCTTTCTCCAAACCACTGAGAATGCTACATTTTTCTGGCATTGGGGATGAAATTGAACATTACTACATTTATCCAGCGTGCTATTCGGTCTATCATGATATGCTGTGGTCCAAGAGGCCCAGCTGCTTTAAAATACATTCCAAAAGAAAGATAAACTCAAGGCTTTTATAGGTAAATGGTCACAACTAGAGACCATCCTCATAAATGAAATAAATCAAACATACATGTGCAAGCACCTCATTGTTTCACTAGTGTAAAACCTGAAAGAGTTAATTTAAACTAGGAGATATGATAGACATTGGGAATTGATAGGAAAGCACTCAACTGGGATGTGGGAAAAGAGAAGGGAAAGAAAGAGAAATTTTGTATGTATGTATATGCAGAATAGTTAACATGGCTGTTCTACTGTCTTGTATTTCTTTGCTGAAAGAAACTGTCAATGAGTCCTTGGTTGATCAGCATTGCAGGTCTATATCTGTTTTCATGAGAAACCACTTTGAAGATATCAATATGTAATACAACAAGCATTGTTAATTCCCTACAACTTTCTTTGTAACTCTGTACTGTCTGTACTGTTCCTTTGCTATGTTGTAACATGTTGTCTGTCTGTTAATGTTTTCCTCCTTTTATTTTTAAAATTAAAAAAAAATACATTCCAGGTGCAAAAAAGTAAAGAAGGAGAAGAAAAGAGAAGAAAGAAAATAATATACTTACTTGCATATATTATGATTGATAGATAGATAGATAGATAGATAGACAGACAGATATCATTTTGGTCATGCCCAAAGTTATCTTTAGATAACACTTATACTCAAAGTTTATCCTCTCCCTCCAAAACTTATGGACACCTAAGATTAGGAAACAGAATTCTCAATGTTTTATTAGGCTACTCACTAAGTTTCTGCCTTACTAATTTCTCCTGCAGTCAGTCTGCAATCATCTTTCTATCTCTGTTGGAATTAATGAGTTATATTAGATTGCTGCCTTCTTGGCTGCTTCATGATGTCACAATAGTCTATGAGATCAGGAATATATTTGATTTATCTTATCTCATCCATAGGATTGTATGTGTTTTTAACAAGTATTTATTAGACATATGCCTGATCTAAAGTAACTTGGGAAATGTAAACTTCAGCATCTTTTCTTCTGTTAAGAATGTAAGAATATATTCCACATAAGTCTTCAGGCCACCTGTACCGTGTGACTTACAGAAGCACTCCTGACAATGATCAAGATGAAAACATAGTATTTCTGAGACTAACACATAGTTAATGGGACTCTTTAAGTTACTCAGTGTGTTCTCTAAAAATACTAACAGTATCATTAGAATATGTCCCTCACCAATAGTTAATAAATACTAATACGCTTGGTCTCCATAGTCAAAAGACAGAGTGAAAATCTTACAGTGAAAACTAAGGAAGATGATCGTGGGATAATCTAAATTAATATCACAAACATGAAAAGATGTTGCATTTAAAAGAGCCAGAAGTTTTCCTAATATAAATCAGAGATGTTTTAATTAAATTGAACTTTTTCTCTACTGTCTTCTTTACATTAAATAAATAGAATTTCCTCACATTGATTTGTCAAAGTTAAGTGACTAAGAGGAGTAATAACAAACACAAAAATTTTAACTGTTCTGATTTTTACTGCAATTTCTTTCTTTTATTAACTTCAGAATTTCAAAAAATTAAAGCTCATCATGATTACAGATGAGATAGGACACATTCAGGGTGGTATGGCCATAGACCCATCATGATTACAAAGCAAGACTTTCCTTCCAATGAGAGCTATGCCTGTATATTTTTCCTGAGACTTTTGGTTGAGTTTAGCAAAACCTTTCTCTTGAGAGACTCAAAGTTTTGTATAAAATCAGTAAGACTCAAGATATTGTGGTGCAATACATGGCTACAGTTATGATGGTAGTATGTGTTCATGTGTGTGTGTTTGAATGTGTGCATGCACACCCACACACACACACTTACACAACTGGATGGAGCTTTCCACTGAAATTTTATATATTTTTCCATTATTATTTTTTCTCTCTATTCTTTCTAACAAGTATATTCTTTTTGTTTTTGGCTCTTTGTCTTTCTCCATTATAGAATTAATACAATCTCAATTAAAATACCAATCTTTCACCTTTCGTTGTTGTTATATTTTGCTTTTATTTTGAGAAAAGGGTCTCATTATGTCATCTCATTGGCCTTGAGCTCTTATGTTCAAGCAGTCTTTTTGACTCAGCCACTTAAGTAACTGGGATTACAGGCCTATACCATGGCACTGCACTCGTCTTTCCTTTTAATGTAAGTTGAGCAAAGGTAGGTAATCACCAAATACTTTCCTTAGACTCCTAATATAACTATATGTTATTTACAATTATATCTTTCATTGCTGCAATCAAGTTTCATGTTGTGTGATTCTCAATTTTTTTTCAGTAGAATTATACCTGGCAATGTAATTGATACAATATAGAAAATTGGAGTGACCTAGTATTGTGGTTTATTACTGTTAGACAAGTAATTATGTATTTCCATCAATTTGTGAAGATGCTCACTTTGTTAGATTGCTAGAGAAAGACCATATGCAAATATAAAGACCTGGATTTTTTCCACTTAACTGTTTGAAAACACAAGATACTTGGAGTGTAAAAAATGAATGGTGCTCCAGTGAAGCAATAATTAACCCACTGAGAAAGAAATTAGGGAAAATACCATTCACAATAGCACCATGAAAATTAATTATTTAGCAATTAACCTACTGAAGTAAGTAAAATGTCACTTTAATGAAAAATTATAGCATTTTGAAAAAAGAAAATCAAAGAGAAATTCACAAAGTGGGAAGATATCCCCTCTCTTTTGTTAGGCCGAACCAATATAGTAAAAATATCCATATCTTTAAAATTGATATGCAGAATTAATACAATCCCAATTAAAATGCCAATAGCATCCACCTAAGAACAAAAAAATAATCCTACAATTTATAAGAAACCAGGAAAGACTCAGAATACCAGAAGCAATACAGGCTAGCAACAGGAAAGCAGGCATCATCATAACCATGGACTTGAAATTATATTATAAAGCTGGAGTTTTAAAAATAGCATGGTACTGATGCAACAAAAGTCATAAAGATCAATGGAACATAACCAAGGAAAGAGAAACAACCCCAAACACATTCAAATATTTGATCTTTGACAAAGAAGCCAAAAATATACACTGGAGGAAAGATAGCCTCTTTAAAAAATGATGCTGGAAAAACTTGTTATCCACCTGCAGAAGATTGAATCTTGACCCATATATTTCACCATCTGTTTAACTAAATTCAATATGGGACAAAAACCTAAAATTTAAAACATAAACACTTAACCTGCTAGCAAATAAAATAGGTCAAATTTTTGAAATCATAGATGTAGGCAAAGACTGTTTTAACAAAATCCTGCTTATACTGGAATAAGTATAAAGTAAAATCCACAGTAGTACCAGTAGAATAAATGAATGGGATTATGTCAGATTAAAAAGCTTCTGCACAACCAAAGAAACAAACAATGGAGTAAAAAAACAATTTACAGAATAGAAAAAATATCACCAGCTATTCTTCCAATGAAGGACTAATATCTGGAATATATAAAGAACTCAAAACAGACCCTCAAAATAAAATACCTAATCAAAAATAAACAAGGGAAATAACTAGCCACTTCACCAAAGAAGTAGAAATGACTAGTAAATACATGAAAAAGTTTTCAATATTGCAGCCCATTTGAGAAATGTAAATTAAATCAAATGGAGATTCCATCTTAACACAGAAAGAATGACCAACACCAAGAAAAAAAATAACATATGCTAGTGAGGTGGCAGGGGAAGGGAGACCTTCCTACATTTCTGGTGGGAATGTAATCTAGTACAACCACTATGGAAATTAGTATGAAGCATTCTCAAGAAATAAAAGGAAATATTGTCTTTGACATAGCTACTTCCCTTCTTGATATCTTCTCAAAGACTTAAAAGCATCACATAACAGTAATACATGCCCATATTTATAGCACCACAATTAATAATGGCTAAATTTTGGAAGCAGAAAGAAAATTTGGTGCTTAGACACAGGGGATTACCACTGTGTCATAAAGGAGGGTAAACTTGGGTCATTTGTAGGAAAATGGATGCACTTGAGACCATAATGGTATACGAAGTAAATCAGATACACAAATGTAAATGTCTCATGATTTCTCTTTGTAAGGAAGCCACAATATAAATGAAGAGCAAGACAGAAAATAGATACTACAGGGCTGGGGATTTAGTTCAGTGACACAGAGCCTGCCCGGAAAGTGAGAGATCATGGGTTTGATTCCCAGTACTGGAAAAAAACCAAAACCAAAAACAAAAACAAAAACAAAAAAAAAAAGAAAATAGATAATACAGAGTAAGAAGACAGATCTTTCTCAAATGGGAAGGGAAACAAAGCATGGAAGGAGCAGGGAAGGAGAGTTTGGGAAGTAAATAAGAAATTAATTAATATATGCTCTGTAGAAACATCAATTCCCCACAAAGAATGTAAAATATATGTCTTGCAAACTTGTACTAATGAAAACATTTAAGAATAAATAAAAATCCTCTGGAATAGGTGGTAACCTTAACATAATACAAGGAAGAATTATTTAATGAGTCATATTGACAGCCAAATTGGAAGATTCCAATTTTTTTTCCTCATACATTTTATTGGTATCAGCATTCATCTTTCTTATCTCCTTTGTCAGAGCTACTCTACTATTCAAATGAAAAGTAGATTTTCTCATATCTGTGTTTCTTACTCTTAAATTACCTAATGATGAATACAAATGCTTCTACTGATCATATTCTAAGGTAACCCACATGTTTAAAATATTATTAAAATATGATCCAAGTAATAAAGATAATATATGTAAAAATTGTTCAGTTGTATGATAATTCACAGGTACTTAGAATATAGTTTAAGTTTAAATGCATGTGATAGCATATATAATAATGAATCACTTGGAGTATCTTGGCCATTTGATACTGGCATAAAATTCATAGTTTCATGTGTCATTCTAATCAAATAAATCTGAGGAAGATAGAATAGTCATTATTTTATCTGACATCAATATTTTGAAAATCATTTCATTAATCTGACAAGTGTTATGACATTATCTAAATGAAGTTAATGAATAGGTAGTCTATTATATTGCATAGTAATTAAGTATAAATGGAGGTGAAAATTAGATATTACTGTAGTAAGGAAAGAAAAAAGCTGTAGAAAAGCTTTGACGAAATTGGAGTTTCTGTTATAATATGTTACATAACACTCCAGTGTGTGTGTGTGTGTGTGTGTGTGTGTGTGTGTGTGTGTATGTGTGTGTGTGTATGTATGTATGTCTGTGAATATTATTCTTGTGAATAGAGCAAGTGACCATGATTATTTGGAACAGTCAGCTGATATATTAGTATACACAGGACTTGACTAATATAATGTTAAAAGTAATAAGCTCATAAAATATGTAATTCATTCAAAATCTTTGTATTTCTCTATTTTTAGTAATATAAATTGAACATCCACACTCAAACTCCAAAATGCTACAAAATTTGAAACTTCAAGAGTACCACATGTCATAAGTAGAATATCTCACACCTCACCTTATGAGATGGGTCACAGTCAAAACAGATAAACACTAAAACTATTACATAAACTCATCATCAGGTTATTTGTTTATAATATATATAAGACAGAAATGGATTTTGTCTGATAGGTATAGGTTGGTAAAAAAATAAAAGTTTGAATACATGCAATAGCATAAAAGTATATATTACAGATATTAAATTGACTAAGCACAGAAAATATAAGTGGATAAAATATAAACTGTACTAAACATAGAAAATTAAAAAATAGAATATAAATGCATATATTATATACATATTACTATGTGGGAAACACATGCAGGATTAGTATTTATCCTCCCTTGAAATAGCTCCTACTGAGATTCACAGATGTTGGACTTGTTCAAGGACAGTGTAATATAAGAATGGATATAATTAATTCTAGCCTTTGACATGTTAGGCTTTGCTGCTCCCAATAGCCTCAAGGCATATAAATCAGTCTTAAACTTTAAAAAGATAGGCATTTAAAATAAATTTTTGAAGGAGATTTTTATTTTCAAGTCAAAAGCTTGTGTTTTAATCAAAACCTAAATGTATATGAAAAAAAAATTGTTGCTTTTCTAGCACAATCAAGAAAATTGCTGGTGAATTGGTTTCCATAGAATGTTGTACTTTAAGAAAATTCAAAGTGTATAGTTTTTGTATGCTAAATACTGAAATGCTTTGTTATTGAGGGAAACAGAATAATGAGATGAAAAGAGCATAAACACATAAAGGGAATGTTCACAAGTGCACATATGTGTGAACAATATCCTGCACAGAGATAAAACCCCACTGTGCTGCATCTTCTGACAGAGATGGCTTTGAGAAAGCCTAGGATTCACACTTATATAACCTAATCTACCAATGCTCACAACAATTTTCAATTCATTGATTCTTTGCCTAAGAAGAATAAGCCAACGTATCCACTTTTCTTGGTAGAAGAAAATAAAAATCAAAGAACTCTGCAGGGAGGAAACTTTTTATTTTGACAGTTGTAGGACATGCTTGATTTTCCTTCAACTTTTAATAAGAAGAGATCCAGAAACATGTGACAGCTGTAACTCAGCTAATTAAATGATTTAATCCTGCAGTTTCATAAATCGATATTCAGTAAGTGTTGTATTTGGGAAATCTATTTATAGAATCAATGTATATTTTCTTCAAGAAGTAACATTAACTGATATTTTCTCTTCTTGGTGTTGAAAAATGATTGTGATAATTAACCTTAATTGAGTTAACTTCCTTTGCTCGGGAACTACCCAGGAAATGACTAAAGCACATACTTCTGAGTAGGTCTGTGTGAGGCGTGACCTTGGGTACTATATGTGTGGTCTCTCACCCCTTCCTCTCTGGAGGTGTTCCCCTATCACCATGAACTGAGCAGACCTGTTCTGCCACAGCCTCAGCCATGATTCTGCTTCGGAGTTAGCCAAGCGTGCAGTGAATCCTCTGACCATATGAGCCAAATTTAATACTTCTTACCTTAAGGTACATGTGGTGAGTATTATGTGTTAGCAATAGTACAGCTGACCAATACAGAAAACTGGTAACAGAGAAGACTGTGACTGTTCCAGACCATGCGAGTCACAAGCCTCTGAAACACTGTGGGAAGTTTTCAAAACTTTGAAGAATTGGACTAGAAAAAGCCCACACGGCTGAAAGCAGAGCCTGATGGCTGATTCTGGTTAGATTTCAAAAGACCGGGATGCTGACAGAGTGCTAACAATAAAGTCCAGGATCATAAGGCTTCATTTAGGAATAACAGCCCTCTTGGAGGAAGGACCAGAGGCCACACATACATTCTGACAAAGATGTCTACATTTTCCCCATCACCCATCAAATAACACAGAAGGCTGAATTTAAAGGTGGCATACTAATTCATTTGATAGAGAAATTTCAAGATAGGCCTATAACCCTCCAGTGGCACAGTTAGTGCTGGCTGTTTTTAGATAGCTCTACAGTGAGATCTGGGTACAAAAAGTGGAGCAGAACAATTTGAAAAGTTTAAAAATTTTGACCTAAAGGAACTATAGAACTGTATGTGTATATATATATATATATATATATATATATATATATATATATATATATATATATAGTTGTGGTCAAAAAAAGTTGTAGTAGCTGATGAGGTCAGCACCACTAAAGAAACACTCAGGACTTTATGCAGGGACAAGAATGATGTCTTCCGGGCATCACAGCAGTCAGGAAGAAGCCACCCATTGCAGCCTCCAACGTACAAATGTGTCATTATTTCATTTGATTAACAGATTCCTTAGACTCCTTCTTAAGAAGGACTTCCTGGAAAATTGGTTCCATGAAATTTATTTCTCTGTGTTCAGCCATTTCACTGTGCAATAGAAGCTTCTTCCCTGCCTATTGATCCTTCTGACAGCAGATGCTGTCAGCATCCACATGATCTAGGTGTTACCAGCATGCACAATACAATAGGTGTGAGGTCAGGAAGGCTGCCAAGCAGATTTTGAAGGAAAATCTAAGAGATCTTATGAAGAGCACTTGAGAAAAGAGTGTGTGAAGCTTCTGAAATGAAGCCAAATGTATAGTGGAGTCCCCCAAAATAGGTTCTTCAAGGAACATGGAACATCTGCTAGAGAAAGCTGCAGGCTGTATGTGAAAGGAGACCACGAAAGAGGCTCTGTTGGCTGCAATCAGCAGTGCTATAGTCATCGAGGTTGCCCAACTCTTCTGGAAATCATATCTCACCCCTAAGTAACTCAGGTGCCAGGCATGGGGCTACATGCTCTAATGATGTCCAGATGAGTTTCGTCTGATTCTTTTATATTCCTATCCCATTTTTAATGGAAGTATATCCTTGAATTATGTAACTTATTTTTATGTAAATTCACTACAAGGAGTTTGCTTTCAACCTCATAAAAGACTTTTAATTAGACTTTTAAAAATGCTATAACTGTTGAAATTTTGGAAAATCAATTACTGTGTTTTCAGTTTTATGTGGGATATTTGTGTCAAGCTAAATGGAATTATTGACTTACTATCACCTTTATTTATAAGTTAATATAAATATATATTCTATTTATATAAATATAAAATAAAAATAAATAAAAATATATATTATTAATAAAATATTATTATAAAATGTTATAAATAAAATATTTTAAATAAAAATGATAATTCTATTTTTATATTATAGTTTGTAAAATTTGAGCATTAAGGGAAAAATTCCTTTCCTCTTTTTAGCCCTAGTAAGTAACTAAAATTCCAAATACTTTTTTATTTTCTTTTTAATATATTTGTACACAGGATCATTTTACAGTTTTTTTTTCCTGGTTATATGAAACCAGGAAAAAAAGAAGTCATATCAATATTTAGACTTTAAAAATGAAATCTGCTTTTTCCTCTCTCTTTGCAACTTCTTTTCAGGTTCACTATGCATAACTTTGATTTGATTATCCTCTATTGCATTCTGCTTTTGTTTGCATTGTGTTGCCATTGATCACAATAAAAAATATTGTTGAAATAAGTGCTATTTAAATACTTCACATTATTAGAAATATCCTAAGAATATTCCACAATAATCACTACAACATTTACTTCTCAAAATATACCTTATATTTTTTATAGAAGAACTATTGAAATGATCATCCACATTTGAATTACTCAGGTAATTTTGGAGCTTTGCTATTCATCTAATCTTTGAAGGATACCACATCAATGAGTTTAAGGCTTGTAATATTTCTCATTTACTGAAGCCACACAAGAAATTTAGCACAAATTTACTCCAAGATCCAAATTCAACAGTATTCAAATTTGCCAGTTAAGGTTTAAATATGTTTTATGCAGTCTAGTCATCTCAATCAAATTTGAAATTATACAGTAATTGAAAAGAAGCTTTTAAAAACATTCAATTGCTTTTAAAGAATTGGTATTTAAATTAATTGCTTAGGAACATTTGTGAAAAATTAGTCCTTCTAAACAAAAAGCTTTCTTTCCAGAGATAATTTAAAATACTAGACAACACTTCCTCAAGCTTTGGGATGAAAAGAGTCTTTTATTGTAATTATAATTTAAAAACTAAATGTTTGTTGTAGTTGAATGGATGTTGACCACAGAAGGAAAATGTACATATGAAGAAGAATTTTCCTAACTTAGGAACTTAAAGCTTCTATTTACATTTAATAACATGTATCCTTTCTCTCTTTTAATAGTTTTTTTATTTAAGGAACTATGAAAAGTACTATCTTCCTGAAATTTTCTTTTATTAATAATTTAGTTTACCTAACCCTTAAAATTTCCAAATATCTTCTGTCTTTTTTAATAGGTATATGTTTGCATTTTCTCTTGTCCTCTGGCTTCTTAGAGGGTAGGTGCTTCATTCTTCTGCCTTTTCCTTTCCTAGCCTAAGAGCAGGGAGATTCTCACAATTTCGATAAAATCCTCCTCCTTGTTAGTTTCTGTACCACTAATCCTGCAAGAATTTGTAAACAAAAGTGTCAAACAAATAAAAAGTGCTTAATGTATTATTTATTTGGGAGCTGAAAAAATCAAATAAATGAATGGATACAAAAAACTTGAATTTTGAAGCCAGAAATAGTGCAGGAAGGAAGCAGTATTTGACAGAGATGTAAGTAAGATTTTACTGTGTCTAGATTTGTTTTGAAAATTGTGTCTAGATTTGTTTCAAAAATTTAACATCTGCTCTAGAAAAGAGGAAGAGAATGTCATAAAGGTATAGATCATTCCATTCTAGCTTATTCCTGGGAAGAACTTCCCATGGGCTCAAAGAACACTTTAGCTCAGAATCTAGTTCTGATGCCTCTGCTCACATCCGAACTTTATACTGACCCTGATCTCTCATCATAGTGAGCTCCTGACATTCAGCAGACAGGAAGAGGGACTCTTCTGTGCTTCTTAGACATGTAGTTGTCTGGCTAACATCCGTGTTTGGGCATTTAAAAATCATTCCAAATTTTACTTAATAATTACATTTTTGACACCCAATCCACCTGAGGCTAAGTAAGACTGGTATGTACTAAATTTTAACCTTATATGGCAATTCCTTAGGCACCTGTACTGCAGAATGGAACTTCATTCATGATAGGGCCCTTAAATAAGTGACATTAATTAAATTAAATTGGGAAAAATGGAATTATTTTGAATGAGCCCTAATCCAGTTTAACTGGTCTCCTTAGAAGGTGAGACACAAGGGCTTTGTATTACAGCAAACATACCAGGTGAGAATACAGTGAGAAAGAAGTCAGCTCTAAGCTAAGATGAAAGAACGTAGTGGAAAATAAACACAGGGTTACCCTGATAGTGATCTTCCAGTTTTTATATCATGAGAAAATAAATTTCTGTTATTTAAGCATTTCAGGCTGTAGTATCTTGTTACAACAGTTCTAACAAAATAGTGGAGACATTATCTTCCACACAAAATGTTGCAATGTTTTCTGACCTTTCTGCATTTACACTCACTCTCTTCTATTTGTATACTGCACAATGTTTGGAGTTATTCTTTCAAAAGATTTTTTCCACGGGACTGTTCTGCTCAAGGGAGTTCAATCACATCCTACTTCACTTAGAACAAAAAATGTGCTGTTCTCACCAGCTCTCTCAAACCTACTTCTTTGAACCCAGTACCTTCACACTGAGCTACAAGTCTCTAAATTGCTTAGGCAAGGCTTGAATTTGAGACCCTTCTGCATTAGTCTCCCAGAGTTAGTATCACAGGCAAGCACCACCATTCCCCTCCCAGCTGTTTTTCAAATACGTCTGGCACGTATCTGACACAGTGCATCGGCACAAAGAGTTGTAGCTGCTTCTAATTTTTCCCTAATTGACTATGACTTGTACTCTATGCTTCCACCTTACTGTTGTTCTAACATAATTTATCAGAAAGACCCCTCTTGACACTTTGCCTAAAATGACTCCCTTCCAATACCCTTATATTTTATATGAACTCTTCTTATTTGACTTCCTTCACAGCCTACATTTACTTATTCATGTGTTTCTGGATTTCTTTCTACCACAAAACCATTAAGTTGCATAACAGCCTAGATGATGTTGATTTTACTCAGTGCTATATTTAGAATGTTTATGAAACATATTTAATATTTAATCAATGCTTTAAAGTGCAGTAAGCAACCAAAAATTTCATAAGAGTAGGAAGCAATATAGAATCACCTTATTTTACAAACTTATCAGTCCACTGCTAACTAATTTTTTCTGTCTTAACTTTTCTGGAAGGATTAGGTACCCATTCCCTCATATTCCAGAACCAAACTCTATGCTTGAATTTCATGGTGTGGCTCTGTCTTCGTTTGCTTCTGTCCATATTTAGAATTCATTTCTAGTATAGCTGTGTCTTTTGCTATGAGTATTTGTAATGGTAATACAGAATTTTAAGTACTATTAATTAATCAATGAATCAAACCCTATTTTATGGCAATTTTTAATACTTAAATATCTTTCTGTTTTTGTTTGAAGTTGTTTCTTGGTCGTTTTATTTTCCACCCCTCAAAACCCTTATGAAGTACTTGATAGGAAAGAAAATGTACAAAGGGGACCAGATGGGGGAACTAAAATGCAATGTTTCTCCTTTTTTCTCTCTTTCTTCATCCACTGTGTCTATTTTTCAAATGTTTCAATTTCCTCATGCTGTTTCCTAGCTCAGGATTGTAGGTGACATCCATCACTTTAGGCACACGTCTCTTCACTCATATTTAGCATCCCTATGAGGAAAACTAAAAGTGCTGCACATACAAAATCTGTGTCTACTCTAAGAAAAAAGTCAAGGCAACAATTATTTAGTTTAAAGATAGCAATTGTGAATTATACAGTGTAAATAAGTGTACTGTGTGGTATAGCTCTGACCTGAGGCTCACATCTATTTCCTGTTTACATTTCAATATCCCTTGAAATTGGAATTTTATTAGAAAACAAAAGTGAACCTTGGGAATGTGCTTTTGCTGCAAATTAAATTCTTAGCTTGTCAGAGTATCAAATCTTTTACTAGTATTTCTTTATTATGATCTCATGCTTTTGTAATAACAAATATGAATCATTTTTATCTAATTTCTTTGGTTTCACATTTCAAATAATGTGGCATAATTGCAGCTGCATTATACTGCTGAGTTTTTAATATGAATGAGAGAAAGTAAAATAATTGATTCAAGTAGCATGTTAGGGTGATCCTTCAAAAGTTAATGATTAATTCAAATTGAAATCTCAGTCATATCAGACATTACATGACAAATGAATTTCATAATTTGGTACCCACAAAATCACAACACAAATGGTATCCATATGATGTACATTGTTCTTAAGAAGAGGACTCCTAAAGTTATGGAAGACATGATTAACCTCAATTTACTGCAATACTTTCCTACTACTACTATAAAAATTTACCACTAATTTGATGGCTGACAAACACATGAATTTATTTCCTTACAGTTTCAAAGGTCAGAAGTCTCCAAGGGTGACAGTGGGTCTGTGAAAGAAGAATCTATTTCCTTGTCTTTTCAGCGTATAGGGGCCACATTTATTCCTTGGCTTGTGGGCCAACCTCTCAGTGCTCTAAGTCTTACTTCTTCCCTGGACGCTAATCCCCCTCCCTTCCTCTTATAGAGATGACTGTGATTGTATTAAGTCCACTTGGCTGTGACAGCATAATGTATCAATCTCTCAATGTCAGCTCCTCAAACTAATTACATCTACAAAACCCTGTTTTGCACCTAAGATAATATATGGGCAGGCTCCTGAGAATAGCCTGTAGACATCTTTGGAGAAAGTATAAATAAAAATTAAATATATATGCAGACATATGCATATGTGTAAGCTTATGTATTTGTACCAAGTTGTTTTATAATGTATTTGGGTGTTTTGGGAAGATTCAATTGTATTATATAGACATAAGAGAGTTAAAATACCAAATACAAGGCATGTTTTTATTTGAGAGTTTAGGTTTTGTACTATTCTTGGGATCAGCTTATCTATAACTGGTTCTCTGTTTTCCTTGTTTTGCCTCTGACAGCCACATTCACTTTCTTGTTTGTGCCGAAGACCTTTAATGTTGTTTGCTGGGCACACTGGATTATCAGACACACTGGTCACTGTCTTATATTGATTTAATTTCACTATATCAAAAGTCAAAATATATCTCATCTACTAGATTTCAGCACATTTTGATGTTAAAGCTACTTCAAAAATCTTGTCATTTTAGTTTTTTACACTTTTTCATTTGTTATTTTGACAATCATATGCCAGAACCCATACCAATAGCAAAATATGAAAACCTACAGGATCAAAAATGTTAAACCTTATCTCATGATGTCTCTTTAAAATAACAGTCACCCTGGAATATTTTCAAATCAAATATTTGATAAACCCCTCCTAAACTATTGGAATGTTTTAAGGTTTTCTATTTTTAATGAACAATAGCACCTAAATCCCAATATCAGTGTTCTTTCCAGTCCATCCTAAGTTTATTTAAAGGACTCTTGACTTGGCAAAATGCAGTAGGTGAGTTCTGCCTTGAACCTAAATATTCTGCCAAAATATCATCTTTGAGTGTTTTGTATTATAATTGCAGAGTTGAGTAAAAGCAACAGAGCTCTCTACCCACACTCAAAAACCCACATTCTGATAAAAATTTTAACTACTTCTTTTCTGAAAGAAATGAATATCTTCAGTGTTTCACTTAATTGTCTCTAGTATATTTTAAGATCTAAGATCTAAAATATATCTATAAATGCACATACATATACATGTCTATCATATTTGATGTCAATGTATTATTTATTAATATATCCACTTTAATCCAAGCAAAAAAGTAATGTAGCTTACAATGCACATCCAAGTTATTGGTCAAGTAGGTGGAGACCATTAACCTATTTCTGTGTATATCACTCCACTCTAGAGACATTTACACACTTGAGCTGTTTCATGATTAAGTTGGGTTTAACTGGAAAACAGACTATACGTATGTCTGCATATATATTTAACTATTTAACTGTATATTTATACTTTCTCCAAAGATTCTACAGCCTGTTCTACAGAACATTCTGTGACACTTTAATTGGAGAATATTCTGGAACACTTCTTTTTTCTATTTTTCACCTTCCACATTACCATTTTGTACTGGCTTGGGCAGTCTTGTGTTTGTTTATGTAGATGTGGACATAAGTGTGCACATCTTTCGCTGGTCTCTGAATTCCGGGTAGCCCATCACCTGCACAGACTTTCACTGTACTCTACTCTGTTGACCCTACGAACTGCCCAAGTAAACCTTGTAAAATTTCAATTTGCTGTTTTCCTTTTTGCTTTTCTAACTTTTGAACTATTTCATTTTTCAAGATAAAATGGTAAAGATTGCCAACAAGATGATGAAAATATATCCTGCTTCCGATCATATCACTCTTTCCTTGCTCAGTATGGTCAAAGTTCAATGTTAATCTATTATTTTCCCAAATGAACTGAGTTTTTTTTTATTTACTACTGAGAGCCTTCTATCACACAGTGCTTCACATTTCTGGTTTAATGAGAAGAGGGAAATGTTTTATTGCCCCAAATACTTTCAATTGTTATAGAGATTTTTCTATAATATTCTTTCTTCTTCATAGTGTTTAAAATAAATTTATTACTGTCTGTCTAAAAAGTATGTAACAATCCTGCTTTGGTTATTTCTGCAGACTTCACTCTAAAATTTACTAGTCTATTTGACCTTATTTCTGCTTGAACAAATTACCACAAATTTGGTGGCTTAAAGCATCAGAATAGTATTTTCTTATAGTTTTGGTAGCCCGTTTTACAAAAGCAAAATTGATGGGCATAAATTAAGGTAGAGAGGTATGTTATTCTTCCTGGATGCTCTAAGTAGAAGAGAATCCGTTAGTTTGTGCTTTTAAGTTCTAGAGGCTGCCCACTTTGCTAGCTTCATGTCCTCATCCATCTTCAAAGCCAGCGAGGACCCTTTCAGTCCTCCTTACACCCAAATCCTGATTCTTCTGACTTTGTCTTCTTTGTTTTAAGGACCCTTTGGTTATATTCGAAACAAGACAGTATCTTCATTTTAAGGTCAGATATTCACATACTTAATTCCATCACTTTTCTTAATTTTCTCATGCATAAAACTTATTATTCACAGATCCTAGAAATGAGAACCTAGTGTTTTTGAAAGAAGGAGTGCATTATACTGCTTTCCAAACTATTAAACTAAACTTACAGCACATTTTCCCATTTGTACATCCTTCAGTGACTGATTTATTAATGATTTTGCTATTCTGTTAGGTAGCACATATATTTTTATTTCTAATTATGGATTAGTAATTAAGATTTATAATTATTTCATTATGCACCATGTATAGTAACCCTATTGTATGATTTGTCCATTTTTATTTCTACTTTAATTAGCTCCCACTTTTAAAGATTTTAATTTTTTTGCTTCATGGAGAAAAGGTAAAACAAAATTATCCTGATAAAAAGAATTTTGCACCTTGATGTCCCAGTGTTTTTGTTTGATTTCTTACTTGTTCTTTACTCCTGCCTTCATTATTTGATGTAGTAACATAATTTTCTCATTTATTTTCTCTTTGTTTCCTTGTAATTTCTCCTAATTCTATATCCAAAATTTTCAGATCACATATATATCATGTATTTTCAAAAATTAAATTATTGTATTTTCTTCATTGTATTTTAGTCATATAGGTAATTTTCATTTTGAGAATATATTGACTTTCCTTTTATCATTTTTCTTTTGCCTCATGGATAAATGAATTTCAATTTATCTGTAGATTCTTTAAGGGTCTGTGCTGCCTCTTTTTTTACTCCTTCTGCTTTGTCATACATAATAGTCACATAGAAAGTATGTTGACAATTAAAATATATTAGCAGATTTGTGGCATTTTTTAACTAAAATGTGGGAAGAAATCACACATTCACTGTGAGAAATAACAGCAAAATCACACAGAAAATATGTGATGCAATACATTTATTTTGTTGTGATTATGTAAATAAAACATTGAGAACAAATTCAAATAACAATCTTTAAAGGTTTAGCCTGAGAGATTGAAATGCAAATGCATTATACATTTCCAAAATATGTGGTTTTCTGAAACAAATACTGTAATTCATAGTTAATTTTATTTTCATTGGAATTAATTTAGATGAATAAAAAGCTATTTCCAGAATTATGAAAACTAGTAAACTGCTGTAATACACATACATTTTCAGTTTCAAATTTGATTTTGGCAAAGTATGCTGTTGTCGTGAAAGCTGTCATGGTTTTGAAAAGCTTTGTTTCCTCATATGTTTTTACTTTCACTACCTTGAAATTGTTACTAGCCTGACGTAAGTGTATTAATCACATTGCTCAGACTCTTCCCATGGTTATTTTACACCATCCGTTAGATTAGTCAGTGGTGGAAAGGTAAGTTACTCGAAACTTGTACCTTTTAGATTTTTTAAAAGTTGGATGAAAGTCAGCCTCTTTAATAAATGGTGCTGGAAAGTGCCCTTTACGTTTTGTCAGATTTGGAATATTACTTCTCTATGTGGTCATGGCAATCTCTGACTTGAAAATGGAGAGACGGGAGTTATTTTCAGCCCAAAGTGGGAAACTTTAGTGAATCACATGACATACTCAAATACAACCTCTGTGATGTTTATTATTTTTGAAATATAGAAATAACAAATGTTTCAGAAAATTACCCCAAATAAAAAGGTAAATGTGATTTTAACCACGCGAGTGTGTGCATATTTATATACATATATAATCTATGTATGAATATAATGCATTTTAATTCTGAATTTAAACCATGAGTGAATGAATAAATGAATTACTTTTTAAAAGTTATGTATTCTGACAATGATGCTTCTCATATTTCATTGAAAAGAGCAGCACAAATATTTAAAATATAATTTGCATAATATATAGTAGTGTTATGTTCAAAATTATGTGGGGTTTTTTTTGTTTTTTTGTTTTTTTTTTTTTGGTTTTTCTCTGGTACCGGGAACCGAACTCACGACCTTGCACTTGCCAGGCAGGCGCTTTGCTGCTGAGCTAAATCCCCAGCCCCCCAAAGTTATGTTAATAGGAGTATGTTAATGTTTAGAAGTCAAGAAGGATTTTTATGTGTATGAGACTTCAGTAAAATAACTAAAAGAAGGATTTAGATGTGAAAGAGATGTAGTATCAACAATCTCTGTGTCTTTGTGAGGGTCCCAGAGAAACAATGAAAAGTATGATGCAGACACACACACACACACGCACACACACACACACACACACACACACTCACATGTATGTAGGGACATATCTGCATGTGCGTGGGAAAGAAGAAGAGAGGCAGAGGCAGCTGTATTACAGGACTTGTCAGAGTACAAGAAGTCCCTTGAGCTGTTAGCCTAGGAATGCAGAAAGCCCGTGATTTTCAGTCTCAGTTTGAAAGACTGAGAAGCAAGGAGCCATGGTGTGGCACTGGAGTACAGTCAAAGGCCCTACAGTAGGGCGGAGGGTGTTGTGGCAGCAAGTGTGTCCTAGAGTCTGGAGATCGAAGAGTCAGGAGCCCTGAAGTTCAAGAGAAGGAGAACTAGATGTGTGCACCAATTTAGGAAGAAAAACAGAAAATTAACCCTTTTTCATTCACTTCAGACCTTGTCAAAACTCAGCTCACTGCACACCAGATAGTTTCTCAAGTCTCGTGTCCATTCCTTTCATCTGGACGACTGCTGAAGTCCATAATACACTGCCATGATAACTCTTGTTTTTTGATGTCAGAAAGTATAAATCTTCTAAGTTTGTCCTTTCACAAAGTGTTTTGGCTATTACAGCTCCTTACATTTATACATGAATTAATTTCTGCAAAGGAGACAACTGAAGCTCTGATAGGCCTTGAGTGGAAGTACACATCAACTTGGCAGGGACTGGCCGTTTAACGATTTGAATCTCCTGCTTAATTTTTGCTTTTCAATGACTTTTGGGAGTACTCATCCATTATTTCTTTAAATAGTTTCCACTCATCTCTCTTATTGTATTCTGCTATTTCATGTGTGTCTGGATATGCAAATAAAGTCTCATAAGCTTTATTTATTTTTCTGTATTATTTTCCTATATTTTTTGGCTTTCATCAGCCCTATCAATGTGCCATAAAATTTACTAGTACTTTATTGTATTCTACCAGTTCCAATTTTTAATAAGTCCTCTTGGCAAATGTTTTCATTCCTAATATTTTGTTTTCAGAAGTCCAAAATTCCCACATGGTTGATATTTGTAATTTCCATTTCTTTATGAACATTCTTTGTGTGACACAACGATATCATCATGATTTTTAAATCATAGTTTATGTTAGTTTTTTGAAAATATGTACAATGTCTACATTAAAGACTTTTTTCCCTTTATTTTGAAAATCTCAAGGTTTTTGACAGGTGTGAGGAGACCCAAAAATAAGAATATTTTAAGAGTAGCAGTAGATAATCTTACAAAAGAATTAGAAGAAATAGTCACACAATATAAGAAATAGTACACTAAATTTGCATATAAACAAATTATGGTGCTGTTTACCTTGAATAAAATCCTATAAGATAAAGTGTCACCATTGACTGGCAGGAACAGCAGGATATAATTCTGCTGTAACAGATCCATGTGTGATTTCTAAAAAAAAAATAATGAATGACTTCCACAGAGATATCAGTAAACAAATATGCTTTACTATTTGTTTTTCTGTTTCAACTTCTATCTCTTACACAGAAGAACATAACATAAAACTGCAATGATTGCCCATTATAAAAATCATAGATCATACTTTTCCACTGGGCCTGCCATTAGGTTATTAAATCCATATACTCTCTAGGGCAAGGTAGTTTAAATAGATAATTTGATTATACTTCCCTTTGTCTTTTTTTAATCAAATGTTCCCAGCAGGAAATATACATTCAAATAGTGTATGTATTATAAATTATAATCTTCACTGTTAGATATTTTAGAATTACTTCTACATTTTCATTTAAGTTTTCCTAGAAACTTGCAGTGTGACCTTAGGCAATCTACTTAACCATTCCAAACATCAGTTTTTAGAAAATAAAAATGAAACATTTGCCAATATGTTTCAGTAGCTGTTTGGTGGGGGGTGAAGGATAGAGTGGAGACAGAAGGCAGTGGAGATTTTATGTGTAAATGGTATTGGTTTTTGTGAAAACAGATCATATCTCCATATAAACTCTTTGGTGACTGCTAAAAGAAGACAATGGGCATGAGATTTTATTTTAAACTGCCTTTGATTTGAATTTTAGCATTTATATGTGTTAACTATAAGTTCTGAAAAAAGAAACTTCTCCAAGGAATATACATTCTTTTATTCAACATGGATATAATAACAGGTGTTGTGAAGACGAAGCTTAATGATGAGAGATCCATCCAATCAAAAGTTATAAAACATTGCATTTGGTACATTTTACATTCTCTGTAAAATAAAATTTACAAAGAAAATAGAGACTTAACTTTTGATTTTAGATCACACTGATAATAGAGAAAAATAAGTTCAAGAATAAAAGATTATATTTTCCAGAAATTTTAACCTCATGTGTCTCACTTGAAAAGTTTTGCACTGGATATTTTCTTGTTTTAATCAATGAGGCTACTGAGATGTCTCAGAGTTCAATAGCCTTCCAAATTCAGTATGTTTTTTTGGCAACACAAACAACTTCTACTGTTCAGGAGATATATGTTGCATGGATACTTCTCTCTTTATTTTCCGTAAGACATTTTAGAAACACTGTACCTTTTTTTATGAATAATGTCATTAGAAACAATAAAATACACTAAATAAGGTCACTGATTTATTTCAAGATAAGCGCTAAAATGAGAAAGGATTTGTCATCATTAATTTAATATTATCTCCCTCTATAATTTCTCACCATGGAAATTTACTAGCTTGGAACCATAGGAAACTGCCTGTTAGCTTTGGAAATATAATAGTTATTCTTAGATTTTTAAAAAAAGATGTCACTGAACTCTGTATGTCATATCTGTTCTCAGGCACAGAATCCTTTAGTAACTTGTATCTGGCTCATGCTGTTTCTGCTTCACATCTTACATATTTGCTTTAATTTTAATTTCTATGCAAAGCAATGCTGCATCAATATTTAGAGTACCGAAGATTGGTGATGGTCGTAACTCAATCTTATGTCAAGAAGTTACAGCATTTGATGGAGACCAATTAGAATCAGTGTCAATAGACAGCTTTTCACAAATTAGAAGGTAAATCCTTGCCAGAATTGTAAGCAGTGCTTCCCATTCATCACCAGGAAGACAAGCATTTCCTTGCAAGCTGTTTTGAGTATGAATCTAATCATGTTTTTTTCTAGGTCCAGTTTTGTTCATATTATAATCAAAGAAATGACAGAAAGAGTTAAAAAGCATGTGGCATTTCCTTAATTAGAAAAATAAAACTAACCGAATTTCCATGTTATAGATTACTTTTAACTCATGAGAAAATATATGTTTTATATTAAAAATCTTGAGTTCTTCAAAAATAATCTACAATTATGGGAAGGTAACAATGACATCAAAATAGACTAAACTTGGTGAAAGTTTTATTTGACAGGAAAATGCATAGCTATTTTATCAAGAAATGTGTGTTGAGTACAGTTATGAAATAAGAGGAGAAGAGAGAGTATATTCGACAACAAGACAGGATAATTCTACTTTATTTCATGAACTATACCTTTTCTCAATAGGCCCATGTGTATTTTCCAAACCTGCACCCTTATTAATATTATAAACCTCTTCTAATATTCAAAATATTGGAGCAGTATAAATAAATGAGATTTATGGGTCACATGTAGCACCAAAGAGTACAAAAACAGGTAAGTAAATTAAATTGTATAGTCAAATTCCAATCTTAGTGTCATGTAAGATTTTCTCTACAGACTCTCTGTTACTTCTCCTGGTATTTTATATTAGAAGAGCAGAAATTTTCAAAGTAGTTTAAAGTATTTTCCCATAACATTAAAAAAATGTTTCCATCAAATGTTTTTTTCTCTAAATCTTGTCATAGTTGTTCTATATGACTTTGCAATAATGCTTAATTTCAGTCTTATTTTCACAATTTTTCTGTAATCCAAGAACAATTATAACACTGCTAATAGTGAGACTATCAAGTTGCTATTATGAGAAAATATTGGAGTTAATGCATTAAGATAAAAGATACCTATGATTTTCTCTTACCTTTTAAACTTCAGTTAAAATAATATTTTTCCAGAAGTATGCAAGACAGTCATTGTTAAATGAAATCTATTGGAGCTATGTTTACTATATTAATATACTATTTTCAGAAATTATTTTCTCTTACTCAAAGATAAAGCTATGTTAAATATCACTTCAACAAAAGGGATAGTGATCAGTACAGGCTGGGTTAGTCTGCAATTAGTAAGTTAGCCAAAATTTCACAGCAAATGACAAAATTTGAACTAAAACCCTTGCTTTCATAAATTTACCTTCAATGTTCAGGTAGAAACAGATAGCCCTAATAAACTTTGCTAAGAACTTAAGGACTTGTAAATAAAAAATAATTATATAATATGGCTAGATAAGTCACATTTGTCACATAGCACACATTTTATCCCAAAAGGGTAAATACAATATCATTAAATGTTTGTGAACCAGGTGTTTGATATATTAAAATTACAAATTATATTAAAATTAAAAAGAGTGAATCACTACTGAATTATGTGATAATTATAGCATAGTTTTACTTTTTCTAGTAGGATTCAATATATGTTCTTATCTAGGCATGTTTGCGATAGAGCAGGATATTTTTATATCAGCCCACAATCAAATTAGCACATTCTAATTTCTAGCTTACATGGAAATCACAAGTAGCATATGGCTCAAAATGTTTTATTGTTAACAACTAAGCTGCCTGCCCCACTGTAAGACAAAACCTAATCTGTGCTTTGACACAGCCTTAATAAAACCTCGAGGTTTTATTTTTCAGGATAATTAAATAACTAAATAGGATAAAATGAGTTACTTAATTTTTTGAAAATTGAAGGCAGCTTAGTTTTGTGAAACCACTTGCTGGAATATCAGAATTCCGTCTTCATGTCAAGCCCATGGGATTGGCTAACTAACTTCTTTACATCTTTGACAACTTATCAAATACATTAATGAATTTGATTTTTATCTGCTTTTAACAGTTCCTTTTTCAATTTCCTTTTAACAATTTCCTTTTCCTTGTTTTAAAATTCCATCACATTCATCAAAGCTGAACCTTAAATCATTAAAATATTTGAGTATAGCAATAATTTGTTGTTTCATTTACTACTGATTTATCTAATGATTTTAAAATGATAGCAATGAAGACAAGCATCAGGTGAGAGGGGAGAGAGGGACTCGCTCTCTGGAGTCATTGTTTTCCACAACTTCCACCTGTTCTGTTACCTGTAAACTCTTCAGACCCGTTTATTTTGGATGTTTTGAGAAGAATTCATTACAAAGTCATGATTGATTGAATCATCGACTAACAGTAAACAATTTAACCAGTCAGGCATTTTTCACTCTCCAGGGTTAGGTGGTTCAGGGTGGTGAAAGATCCAACCTTCCAAACTTGCCTTGAAGTTTTCAGTTACCAGGCCCGTGCTGCAGTTCCAGGGGACTGCAAGTCCTAGCTGCTGTGCTGGTGCAGTTTACAAAGACATTTATCACATCAGAAATTGCAGCAACTTTAGGAGGTTGATGCCAGTAAACCAGAGACAAAATATTTATTACACAAGTCAAAATCTACCCGTCTTGTCTTAGAACACAAATCTCTACATCAAAAGTATTTACTCAAAAGATACTGCTATATCATTTGAGTCCCTTTCAGTCATTTTTAGTCCAATGCATCGTATTGTATCCAAGTGTTGTTCACAGAGGTTCACAGGTTTTTATTTCATCTTTTTT
Organism: Chinchilla lanigera; assembly: GCF_000276665.1. NCBI lineage: Eukaryota > Metazoa > Chordata > Mammalia > Rodentia > Chinchillidae > Chinchilla > Chinchilla lanigera. Next base: position 9,854,719 of record NW_004955407.1, read on the forward strand.
AGGCCCCTAAAGCAGGATTAGTCTCCGTAAACAGAGTATCATTTTTTCATGCATCTCAGTGACAGCAAACAGTAATTTGTCATATTAGCATTACATAAACAGAGAGTGTTATTTTATCCTCCAGTTACTGAAAGGATATACTGATGTAGAGATAATCTATGACCAGAAAAAACAAGCACTGATCATGAAAACATAGAAGCCCCTTTTCTATTGGTCTCGTTCTTATTCCCTGCCTACTGCTCTGTGCTAGGCTTAGATTATCATCTATCTGTTCTCTCACTTTGCATTCAAGCTGCAGAGAAATCTGATATGTTCCAGTTTTACAGGGCAGTTTCAGTCTGTTACATGTGTCAGACTAGAGTGTTTAAGAATAACCATCATTTTACTTGCTAATGTTCCTCATTTTTTCTCATATTATTAAAGCCAAAGGTAATCTTTCTGAAAATCACTGTTTTGATACACAAAAGAAGTATTATTTTCCTCTTGTACCATCATTTTGGTGGAACAGTTGGAGCCACAGCAAAGGAGAATGTTGCTTCTTAACAAATTTTAAATGCAGAAATCACAGGTATACTATTTCATTCTCCACATCAGGGCATTTTTAGATGTATAGATGTGATTTCTCTGGATATAATTCATCTTAGATGGTGAGGAATATCATGGAAACTAAGCTCTTCCTGCAGTCAGTAGTGTATTCTGTGGCCACAGTTCAATTCCGTACTCTTTCCATATTACCAGCACCGCCATACCACTGTAAAACCGCTTTATCAAAGTTTATCACTTCTGCCCAATTCAGGATAATACAGCAAGTGACCCAAAGTCCAATAATTTGGAATTGTGGTTACTGTATTCATCTTTTTCCTTTTCCTCTCCCAACCAAGCATGCTTTGCTAATTCCTTTGCCTCCAATGGTGAATTGTGTTCCCTTTTTTTCTTTTATTATTCCTTGGAAAATTTGCTTCACTACAGTGTATGATAATACAGTCCAATAATACATTTGGACTTCATACTCTGAAAATAGTCCACTACCAGATTTTATGTTTATTTCCAGCAGACCATAAAATATATGTACTTACTGGCTAAATCTAGAATCTACTGAAAATGTTCTTCCTGTGTAAAACTAGCTGATATTTATGTCTTTTTTTATGAGTTGCAATATTGTGCTGTCAGAGGTGATAAAGTCTGGCATTCATCTTACTGAATATTTGGTGAGGCTCTTCAAACTTATATCTGTAGAACTAACCCCAAAAAGAACAGTTGGTAAGCATCCTAAGATTTCTCCATAATTAAGAATCATAAAAGAATAACGTATGATGACATAAAAGGGAACAATTCAAAACAGGTGAAATATTTTCTAAATTCTTTAAGAATATTTAAGAAATGCAAGAAGATAAAAATAATTTCTCAAAAAAGTAAGAAAAATGTGATTCTGAACAAATGGACTTGAGAAGATAAATAATTACTTTTTGCCTGGAAAACATCAGTTGATCAGGTTTTCTTAAGGTCCCTATGAAGCTTATTGGAAAAAAAGAGATGATGTATTGTTCCTATAATTTCCCAAAGGCGTGAATCTAATAGAAAAGCGACACCATAGTAAAATTAGAACTTAAATTGTGATATTATGAAGATAAGAGCAAAAGAAAACTAATATGCTCTCTGATACTCATAAATTTGCATTATTATTGGATATAAAAATGGAAAATAACAAGTATCCGTGAAGATAGAAAAGCTAGAAACTAAATCTTGTGTTCAAAGATGTAAAGAAACAATTCACTTTGCAAAATGTTAAGTAAACCGCTATCTGATAGAGAGTACTTCTCATAAGTACATATTCTGGAATACTGGACAATTACACATATTCAGAAATTCTGCACAATTACACATGCATGTCCATAGCAACATTATTTCTAGTAGCCAAATTTTGAAAAACTCCTAGATGTCCATCAATTCTTTGATACATAATAAAAATAATGTATAACTAACCATGAGAACAATATTTGACCAAGAAAATGAAGTACTGGAAGAATTCATGCATCAAAATGGATAAATTTTAAAAATCATATGTTAAGGAAGTAGACTTTCATAAAAAAGACTTCATTCTATGTCATGTTCTTTACCGAAAATGTCCATAATAGGCAAATCCATGCCGACAGAAAGTACAATAGTGCCACTGATTGAAGGAGAAGAGATTAGAGACTGCTAAAGAAAATAAGGTTTCTTTCTGACAAGGTAAAAATTTTCTAAGATTCAATAACTATGATTATTACATGACTCTATGAATATTTTTATACTAATCAAGTATAAACAAAAAATGAATTGTAAATATATGAGTCATGGCTCCATAATAGCTGCTATTCAAACAATGGAGGAGAAGAAGAAAAAATGGAGGGAAGAATGCTTAAGAAATACAAATAAACAAAAAATTTAAATGATCTTATTGTTAGTATGGAATTCAGTATTGAAGAAGAACAAAGTTTAAGAATGACCTTTCTACTTTTAAGACACACCATAAAATTATAGTTCTGTAGATATCAGGGTTATATGAATGAGTAGAAAGATAGATCAATGGACTATAATATAGATCCCAGAAGTAGAATCACATCAATATAATCAAGTGATCTTTAATGAAACGATTGTAACATAATTGAGAAAAAATAATCTTTTAAATAAATGATGCTTAAACAATTGAAAGTCACGTGTAAGAAAATAAGTCCAAAAAAGATATTACACTTTCACAAGTTTTCTTATAGTGCAGATGGATACAAATGAATAAAGTAAAAATATAAAACATAAAATATAACATTGCAGAAAAACTATATAATATTGAGAATACCTGCGACTTTTTGCTTATAATATCAAAGGCATATTCAATGAAAGAACTAAATTGGACTTTATTTACAGAAGAATTTATGTTATGCAAAAGCAGGTAAAACACAGTGTTAAGAAAATGAGAAGACGAGAGTGGGGAAAATATTTAATGAAGACGTACCTAATAAAGAAAGAACTAAAACTACAATCAGGGAGCAATCATTACTATTTTAATAATGTGTACAATTCACTAAAAATGTATCAAATTTAGTAAGCTTGTGTGGGATATAAAGCTAGTGTCAAGCAATCAGTTACATTTCTTAAATATATATCTTACCTTACCAAAAAAATTATCTGAATAAAAGTCAGTAAAATAAATGAAGAAAATAATAATATTTACCAAGCTAGAAATAAAGCTCTTGTGAATTAATTTAACCAAAGAGGTGAAGGATTTGTACACTGAAGACTGTAAAACCAGTATTAAAGAAATGAAAATTGTCAAATATAGATGAAAATATGTAATATTCATGAATCTTAAAAAATAATAGATTTAAATGACATAGAACCCAAAGAGAACTATAGATTAAACACAATCCTTATCAAAATACCAATAACATTTAAAAAGATTTTTATATAAATCTTAAAATTTATATGAAACTGCAAAGACTCAAGCAGTCAAACACTCCTGCACATAAAAAACAAATCTGGGTTCATCACACTGTCTGATTTTAAAGACACACTGCAAAAATGCATTAAATAAAACAGCATAGCTCTAGCATAGAGACAGAAAGGGTGATTAAACAACTGAAAGTGCAGATAGAAACGTACACATTCACAATCAATTGATTTTTGACAAATAGACCAGGAACACACAATGAGGGGGCAAGAGTATCTATTACAAATTATTTGGGGAATATTGGATTTCCATTTGTATAAGAATGACATTAGATCTTTATCTCCCACTCTATAAAAAATCGACCCCAAATATGTTCGAGGATGTGTACAACAGCTGAAATCCTACTGAAAATAAATCTAAGGGAACTCCTTAATGATGTAGGCAACAGTTTTTTAGTGGATTAACTCAAAAACATACACAAAAAAGCATCAAATAAAAATCATCTGCTCAGCAAAACAAACAATCAAAAGAGTCCAGAGACATCATACAGAATGGGATAAAATATCTGTGCACAAAACACCTGTTAAGTGGTTACTATAAAACATGTATGGGGCATAACTCAATGGCAAGAAAAGAAATAATCTGGTTGATAAATAGGCAAATGATCTAAGTGCATCTTTCTGAAGAATACATAAAAAGGGCTCAGAGATGTGCAAAAGTGTTAACATCAGCAAAACTCAGGGAAATGTAAATGAAAATGTAAATTGAAAAGTACAGAGAAATATCATCCCTTGCCTGTTAAAGTGGCCATTTCAAATGATAGGAAATGAAAGTTATTGGCAAGGATGTGTAGATAAAAGTAATAGTTGTGTGTTTGTGAGAGTATAAATAGTACAAGAGTTATGGCAAACAGGTGAAAAATTCTCCTACAAAATTTTAATGGAATTACTATGTCACCTAACAATCATTTTGTTTTTTCAGTCAGGAGCAGACTTTCACCACTTTTCCATTCCCACACACTTCCTACTTTCCCTGAACTACAATACCAGGCAAAAAAAAGTTACAAAGAGATACAAAACCTACAAATAAAAAGCAAATATAATAGAAAAATGTAAAAATCAGCTTCAGAGGACATGGTTCCCAGTAAGATTGTGGATCACAGTAGCAGAAGCCAGTTAGTTTTAAGGCAATTTAGAAATACTTTATTTGAACCCAGTGTGTTGGTGCACACCTGTAATCCCAGATTATTACAAAGTGTGTACAAAGAAAAAGATGAAGTAAGTACATGAAGCATGCAATATTATTTCCAATACCCATGACATACAATTAATCTTAGTGTCCATCCATGAGCAATGCATAAAGAAATCACGGTCTATATATAAATGAAATGCCATTCACCTTTACAAAAGAAGGAAATCCCATCTTGTGTGATAACATAGATAAACTTGAAGAGTTTTATTGGGCAAAGTGAAATAAGCCAAGCACAGACAGACAAATATAGTGTAATCACACTTTATGTCTAATCTGAAAATATTGAGCTTTCAAACACTGAGAGGAGAATGTTGGTTGCCAGGGACTATGGAAGTGTGGTGCTGGGAGATGTTAGATAAAAATTGCTAAATGAGTAGACTTTAAGCATTTTCTTGAAAATAAGTGATAAGAATGCTGTGTAAATTATGTTAACTAATTTCAGTTAAGCCATGCATAATGTATACATGTCTCAATACCTTATGTTGTACATTATAAATAAATTATAAGCGACAATAAAAATTAATACATCTGTAATAACTAAATGGTATCAAGACCTTAACACACATATCACTAAAGAACATAAAGTCAAGTAAGCATGAACAATGTTCAATACCATATGTAGTTAGGGAGTTGTAAGTTAAAACAGTGAGATGTTACTACATACCTAGTAGAAAGGCCAGTTCCAAAACAATGACAGCAGTAAATGCTATAAAGAAAATGAAGCAATAGTAATTCTTCCTAATTACTGGTGGAAATGTAAAATAATACAGTGGAAAGATAGTTTGGCAGTTTAGTTTCTTATGAAAAACTAAATATCATGTACCATCCAATTGTGCTTCTTGGAAATATTCAAATGAATTGTAAACTTATTTCCAATTGAAATTCAAACAATTGTTTATACAACCTTATTCATAGTTGCCACTTGAAAGTAATTAGGATGTCTTTCAGATATACACAATTATATGTCCAGACAATGAAATCTACAGTACTAAAAATCTACGAGGTACCAAGCTAGGGGAAGACATGAAGGAAACTTATCTGAATATTACTAAATAGAAAATTTAACCCTAGAATAGCTATATATTCTACATTTCCAACTATATGACTTCCTGGAAAATACATAGGTACAGTGCCAGTAAAAAAAGAAAAAAATCAGAGGTTTCTGAGGCTACAAAAACCGGGATAGACTAGTTGGGTGAGCATCAAGGATCTTTAAGGTAATGAAACCATTCTATATAATTATACAGTGGTGGATAATGTCACTATCCCATATGCCCAGTGAATGCAGAGTATACCAAAAGTGAACTCTAATGGAAATTTGAATGATAATTTTATATAAAATTTCTGGTCAATAATTGTTAAAAATACATGGCAGTGATACAGGCTATGTTCAGTGGCAGTCTATAAATATATACAAAAGAATAAGGAGTACATGGGAATTCTCTATACTTTTTACTCAATTTTGCTTTTAACTTTTAAAAATATATTTTTTTGATTAAAAAATATATTTTATTGATTAAAACACATGCAACAACGTGGCTGAATTTCATGTTATTACTGAATAGGGGAATCCAGACCCTGGAAAAAAATTACATACATATTTACATACATATTACTTCATTTTTACCAAACTCTACTAAAGCAAAGTGATCTGTAAAATTATAAAGCACATCCTTCTGAGACAGAGAGGCAGGAATAGATACAAAGAAAAAGTGTCAAAATTCAATGGTTACTTACTTATGGTGTATTTGTTATTAATTATATTCTATCAAAACTTTAAAAATATTTCACACACTGTGAAGCATGATACAACAATGAAAAGGAATATGGCTGAATCCTGAATATACAGTGGTGAGAGAATAAAGAGAATTTATAGTACATTGCAACAGTAACAGCTAAATAAGAAGAGGGACACATTTTACGTAATTCTAATTTATTCACATCTCAAGGGAAAAAATAAAAGTAATTATTTAGCAATTAAATCAGACTGTTGTACTTTACAGGGAACCCTGAAAAATATGAATAGAATTCCAAGCCACTCAAACAAAAAAGGAGATGATTATATGGTTTTCTACAAAGCAAGGTGCATCTTAGTTTGCATTTTCCCCCAAGGTATATCATGAGCAGAGGACCCTTCACCTGGGAGATCATCCTGGGAGACCAGCGAGAGTACACTGAGGGTTACTTGTGTAACATTAAGTCCTCTGCCTTCCTCATTTTCTCTACAATATGACACAAGCCCATACAAAAGTCTCTTCAAAAATGCAGGGGAAGTCTTTACATGACCTCACTGATAGTTCTACTTCTAGGAAATACGTTTATGAATGATTTTTCAAATAATTTATATTTACATCTAAAACAATATGAGCTCCTGTAGGTCATTATTAGTCTCATATTCTTTCCATCAATAGTTTGCCGGCATTTCAAAAATGCCTCCTGTAATTTTAATTAGAGTTGCATTTTGTTCTTGGTTCAATTTGGAGACATTTGGTGTTATGTTCTAAAGATATGTATTTGTTGAACTATTTTCTCATTTGATGGTGCTACAAGTTGGAGTTCTTTGGAGGATTTTAGACAGTCCCCTTGTCAAGGGGAGTTGCACCCTTGTCGAACATCCCCAGAGAGCTTGTTCTTTACATCCTTCATGTGCAGATGTTGGGAGGAAGCATCATCTATGAGACATTCTAGGGACACAGAACCTCTGTCTCCGCTCTGGCCTCCAGATCTGTGTGAAATAAATCTATGCTGTTGATAAGTTATTGTATTTCTATTACAGCATCCCTAAGTCCATTTGATGTTAGACTCTGAGACACCTTGTATTCCAGCACAACTGACTGTAATGTTATTTTTTTTTTTTTTTTTTTTTTTTTTTTTTTT
>NW_004955407.1:9862370-9896438 GCF_000276665.1 Chinchilla lanigera
TTTTTTTTGGTTTTTCTCCGGTACCGGGAACCGAACTCACGACCTTGCGCTTGCCAGGCAGGCGCTTTTGCCATTGAGCTAAATCCCCAGCCCCTGTAATGTTATTTAAATTAGAAAAATCCCGGTTATTCAGTAAACTAGCAGATGAAAACAATCTACTAATCATATTGACAATAGCTGAAAGGAGTTAAATTTAACATATTTAAAATAAAAAGGCATTAAGAACTTAGAAAAACTATCCTCTGCTAAGTAATAGGTATAGAAAACATTACTTGGTTATGAACCAATGAAAAGCTACCTATACCTAAGACATATATTCAGCACATTGCCAGATAACTTAGTTAGAATAGTGCAGATAACTTAGACAGAATAGTGCAGATTAAAAATATAGGACACTGTGCGGAATACATAAAACTGTCATTATCTGCAAATGACATCACCAGGTAGAGAAAATACATAGATCTACTGATGAATTATTGCAATACAAAGAGTTAACAAAGATAAGTATAAAATTAATGTATAAAAGTATTCTCTACATACTAACAATTTGAAGTCAACAGATACAATTTTGAGAAATATTACTTACAATATTATAAACAAATAGAAATTACCTGGAAAGTCAGTGTATATAGAGGTCCTCTATGCAAAAATGTTTTAAAACATTATTGTGAATTATGTCCAAATGCCTGATCAATTAGAAAGACAAAAGATACTTATCAACTGCAAAATGCAATATCATGAAGATAAAATACTTCTCAAACATATTTATGCATTCAGTGGAATCATAGTCAAAATCCAGATGTTTTTAAAGATGTATCAAACATCACCATTTTTTAAAGCATCAAAGAAGTCATTTTCTTTAGAAAAGATGTAGCATAAGCTATGATAATTAAAACAGCATGACATCGTTTAGAGAAAAATGAAAAGAAGAGATTAAAAATCTTAGACAAAGACCTACACATCTATGGACCACAATATACAACAAATGTGTTACTGCTAACCAATAAAAAAATTTTCAATAAATAATGTGATGGAAATTTGTTATTCTATAGAGTACTATAAACATATCATAAATAGCAACAACAAAAAAATCATAAAGACACAAATATCTGTTATAGCATGCCATATATGTATGTTTTTCCATTTCCAAGGCTTACAAATTTATGAACAAAAAGATACTGAGTTGCTCAGTATCTCACGTCCCACAGTAACCTCTGCCTATGCTATCATATGCAAAACTTTTAATAACTCCAGTATGCTTGCATGCTAAACATTATTAATTACAAGTGGTTTTGATCCACAATTTCATCCTGAAGGTGGCTTTTCTATGTAACATATTATGCTATTCCTGAAAGAAAAAAGTTTTGTGTGTTGTCATGTTATTTCAAGAATTGATCCTAGGACCAGACATATGAAACTCACCAGCAATAAACAAAACATATGGGAAACCACTTAAAATATGTGTTATTAAACTACTCATTTCCATGGACCACCGGGACACGAACTTATAAGAGATGCAAACTGAGAAGCAAGTCAGAATGTGCCGTAGAATTGATCTCTCTAGGAAGGCTGGCAAATAAAATATAGAATACATATTTAAATTTGACCTTCAGTTAAACAAGTTTAATATATGCTGCAAATATTGGATGGCTGTGTTTGTAGTGAAATTTTATTTTCATCTAAAGTTCAATGTTAACAGGATGTCTAGCATTTTTATTTGCTAAATCTGGCAAATTTGCTTGTAAGAAACACATAAAAGTATTTATCCACCAGCTTTTTCCCATACTTGGCCAGAATTTTCCCCTTATGGTATCAATTCTCTTGAATTTTCAGGCGTATGAATGAATCAGAATAAGTAGGTTTTCACAGGTGTCCCAGATGGACAAATTCCAGAACACAAAGCAAGAACATTTGATATAGCTGAGTCCAGGTGCAGCCAAGTTACACCTGCACAACTGACACAACTGCCCTGGAATAAAAATGATGGCCAAAAGCTTGTGAACCTGAGCAGGGACCTGTATTCTTCACATGTATTTACAATCCAAAAACAGTGTTGTTACTCTGTGTCAGACTTCTAGCCAGAGGTTTCTCCTCCCAGAGACCAGTCAGGTGGCGCATTGCTGTAGCGTATTCCAAACTCTGCCACAGTTGTGTTTTTAAATCACAACCTTTTGCAGTTCCATCTCTCTGCAGGGTCTTCTATTCCAGTTCCCTGAGCATATGGGACCCAGATGAACACATGGAGAGCCGATGTAGAGGTTTTCCATTTTCTGTGTGCCTTTTGGAACAATTTCTCCTCCACTCTCTCAACTTGAAGCTAACTTTTTACTTCTTTCAACTTTTTTTCCCATTGCTTTTGTAGAGACTGGTTTAACATTATATATATGTATTGTTTTTGTAGCTGGGGCACTCTTTTCCTACCAACTCCAGGTGATCATATTGGGACAGTGGTTTTTCTATTTCCTTCAGTTGTTCATATGAACAAGAAAACTCACCTTTGATCATTGTCTGTCACTGTGGTGACACCAAGCTTTAAGAGGAGGGCCTTGACCAGACAGTGGGTATTTTTCTGTTAGTTTGGGAGTTCATAAATGAGTTGAAATTACTGTGCCTACTGCCCCAGTTGCTTTGACCTGAAGCAGAAACCCATTTCCTAATAGTTCCAGCAGGTCTTTGACAAAACTACATACTGCATACTAAAATACTGCATAATGACTACATACTGCATACTAAAATACTACATAATGACTACATACTACAATACTAGATAATGACTACATACCACATACTACATACTACAGAACTACATAATAACTACATAATGACAGAGCACATCAGTCCGACTTCTTGTAGCTAAAGCACTAATACTCAGAATATTCAGTCTTTCTGAAAATGTTCCACAAATAAGAAAAAGAAGTATGTAGCTGAAAGGAAGTTCAGGAAATGATAAAATACAGCTTTCACATGGAGGTTGTACATGAAGTTCCTGAAACTCTATTTCCTTTGGCTTCCCCTTCTGGTGCATTTACTAAACCTCCAAACTGTGAGGAATCATTCATCCCGTTACAGGTACTTTGAATGCGTAACTGTGGATCATTACCTTTTACTGTGACTACTCAAAGACGATAGCAGACTTTTATGGCACAATGCTGATGACTACATAGCCAAAACCTACCTCTGCCAGAGAAGGTTGAAATGGAACTGACTCTAACAGGGACAGTATTCCATTCACTGAATTATGTTCAAATGTGTGTAAACATTGATTTTACACATAAAATTATACATATATGTGAATGTTAAGTAAATAAGTATGTAGATGCTATGGAGATGGCTTTTTAAAATATATTCACTTCCTCAGTTGGAATTGGCCTTCACTGCATCATTTGTGTCTTCTTTTGTGTTGGTTTGCTTTTATTTTCAGTTCTTTCAGACAGGGTCTTGCTATGTAGTGAAAGTTGGTTCTCAACTCACTATGTAGCCCAGGCTGGCCTTGAACTCATGGTGGTTCTCCTGCCTCAGCCTCCTGAGTGCTGGGATTACAGGACTGTGCCACCACGCCCAGTCTGGTATCATTTGTTTTTAAGTCTTTAACATTAGAAATTATTTTAAGATACGTATTCTTGACCCAAAATCCAACTTTATCCAAATTGTTTCTGCTATGTCTATAGAAATTGTAGAATATTACCATCATGCACAGTATAATGTTGATGTAGAGAAAGTTTTGAAAACCTGGCATCTAAAACACTGGAAAGATATTCTCTCTTCAGATGCTGAAGCCCAAGCTGTAGCTGCAACTTTACTGATACACATAGTTAAAATATTATTTGAAAGAAGATGATGAGGGAGTGAGGGGTGATTTCTACAACACTTTGAGTTTTCATAGCAGTTCATAAGCTTTTGATAATCCAGGAATGGCAGCCATTCTGAAACATTAGAGATGACAGCCAGAAGGATCTGCCACCTTTGGAAACATATCACACATGATGATAGGGACTAAATGTTCTCTCTTTCTCTCTCACTTTCTCTCACTCTCCTCTTCTGCCTCTCTCAGTGCCTCCCTCACTTTCTTTCTCTCCCTCTCACACAGATAGATGGGAACATATGCACCTGCACACACGTGCACATGTACATACAGAACTTGTAGAAAGCAAACTATTAAACCAAATTGTTATTTTATATTCCAAGTTAATATATTTTTTGTTCTTTTTATCTTTAAAATTAAAAAGGGAAGCAAGACTTTACATATGAAACTGAAAGGAGCAATTTGTCTTAAAAGTGTGGGGTTTTGAATTGGATTTAAATCGACTGTCCATAGATTAGTTACGCAATGTGATTGAAATGTACCCTAAATGCCTAAATTAATCAAAAAACAATTATAATAGAAAGACACATTGCATTAATCCACTTTGAAATACTGTCCCTTGATGGCACCAATCTCATCATTTTTGTCACTTTCTGAAAAAGCTTTAAGTTCTTTCTCTTTTTTTTTTTTTTTTTTTTTTTGATGCATGGTTATGGCTTCCTCAATATCCTAATCAATTAAATATGTTTACCTTTTATGATCATTTTGATTTTGGAGAAGAGCCAGAAGATGCACAGTGTCAGAATTGTAGTAAACTAGATGAGAACAAGCTGTCTTTTATTTAACAAGCCGCTTTTCTGGTGGATGGCACTCAGTGGCCATATGCACCTTAGTTTTTATCACAATGGCTCAAGACACATTTGAAAGAGCACATACAGAAGTGTTTCAGAAAGTGACAAAGAAAGTTTTGAATGGGTTAATGGCAATGTGTGTTTTACAATAATGAATATTTTTAAAATGTTAAACTTTTTTTGCTATTTCAGTCATGTCTTTTATCTTTTTAAGGGAAGTAGTAGTTGATAAATTCTTTAGTTTGACTTTTAGGTAAAAACCAATCTAGTGGTGACTCTAACATTCTGTATCAAAATTAGGATATTAAGGCAACTAATGAGCTTATCTTTGAATAGTTTACATAAATGATGCTTACAAATAAAAAAATCATGTACTGTAATTTCTTCTTCTCCATGGTTTTCCTTTCTGTAGGATTAGTTACTATGTATAAACTATGGTCCAAAATATTAAATGAAAAATTCCAAAAATAAACAATTCATAAGTTTTATATTTCCCACCACTATGAGTGATGTGACAATATCTTGCATAGTCACACCCTATTCTCCCATGACATTAATCATTCCTTTGTCCCTCCTATCCCTGTTATATAGAATACCCAACCAGTAATAATTTAGTCACCTTCTCAGTTATTATATCTACTTTTGTGATACTGCACTGCCTATGTGCAAGTTAATATTTGTTGCATTTAAAAGAGATGCCAAATCACTACAGCAGCAATGTGAACAATTAGAAATTGCCAAAGAGAAGATATTCCTCATTTTTTAAAACAAAAGTAGAAAGTACAATAAGATATTGTATGTGAAAGATACACCACATTCACAAACTTTTATTTAACATGTTTTTACAGTTATACCATTTTATTTTTGTTATTAATGTTTTCCTGTTCCTAATTTTTAAGTTAAAATGAATCATAAATATGTATTTATACATGGAGAAAATATTATCTACAGGGTTTGTTACAGGCATCCAGTCAGGTCTTGGAACATGAATCCTATATTGTAGGATAGTAGCAAACATTAAAGTGTAGATTGCTATAGTGAACTCTTCTTAGTTATTAATCTGAAAATGTACACAAGTTTAAATGACTTTTATAAGAAGTACAGGTATTTACTTTCCAGTGCATAGATCAGAAATGAGTAAATATTTCAGGAGAGAGATGTACTGCTTACATCCAAAAGTACATCTTTTAATTAAAAATTAGTCCTGTGAACAGACAGGAAGAGTAGAGAGATCAGAATGGAAAAGAAGAGGCCAGTCAGTCATACAGAGCCTCAGACGCCTTCAGAAGGGAGAGACTTTTACTTTGAGAACGAGGCTGAGAGGTGTTGCCACAGCCTATGCTGATTTTTAAATGAATCAGCAAGTCTCCAAGAACATTCAAGGTGCAAACTTTCATAGATACAAAGAGATTTCTCACTACAAACATTCATAGATGCGAACAAGTCACTGAAGTATCTCATGTCTGCTGGACATTTTCATAGTTGTGTTGCCGTGTGCTTAATGTGCAGCAAATGAGTGTACAGCAGTACAGCACAGTCGAGGACATACTGCATTTGTGTCTGTGTTTGGCGTTTTTGTTTTGTTGTGTTTTACAGTGTATAGTTGTGTCAAAGGTGTGTAGCACTCAATTTTATCAGACTTTGGAACAAATGTAACTTTCAAATATTCTGTGCAATGGAGCTCAGTCATAAGTCAGGGACTTACTACATTGAGTATATAAACTATAGGATAGAATTCTGGGCTTCTATGCTAGTTTTTTGTGCTTGATTCAATTTAATTTAATACCTTTAAATTACCAAAACATATCTAAGTTCACAGCAAGAAACTAGTGCACAGAGCTTGGATTTTAAGTCACCCTCTAGGCTGGCTCACCTTGGAAACGCCTAGCTGCACTTTTTCCGAAAGTATGATAATAGGCACTTCAGCCTTAGCATTAATATAGACTTTGTTAGTAATACATAATTTAAAAAATTGGCCTAGATTCTAGGTCCTAGATCCACAATCTTTGCATCAAGATCTCTAGGTGATTATTTTGCACACTGTGCTAAAGGCTTCCTTTTCTGTGCTACTGATACCCATAGTCACCCTCTAAGGTTTCGTGGCAAGACATTGAAGCTTGTACCAAAAAATCTCACAGGAAACTGAGGTGTTGAGATATTTCAACACCTGTACTCATCCTCCCAGAAATCATTTTTTCAAAGCTCCTTCATTATGATTGTTCTAGAAGTTTTTATCAGAACATTGAAGACCCTGTTACTCAGGAACTGTCCAGACAGGAAAGAAAATGCTCATTACCCAGATTGCCCTTTGTAGCAAATAAAAATATAAGATAGTGAGTTAAATTTCATTTTCAAGTGCAGAACTATATTGTAAATTTCTTGCAAATATTTCACAAGAAATTATTATAATACAAAAATTAATTTACTTTTCCTGAAATTTGTATTTAACTATTCTATCTCTATCTTATTTTCCAATCCTATTTTCTTCACTGCTCAAAACAAGGATTTATAATTTTGACAAATGATGTCCTTGCACCCCTTTCATTTGTCTTTGGGTAGATAAGTACAACCAGTTGAGGGAAGGAAATAGTATGTTTTAGGTGATATTGGTAACCTCTTATAATTAATCACCCTTTTAATTTTCATTCCTCATTTCCTAAGGAAATACTTGGAGACCCATCCAGAAAAAGAGATATTTGTATTAACATTCAAGTAACCAATGTTTTTATTATGTCTAGTGGTTGCTTCTTTGTAACAAGGACCTTTCAAGATGTTTATCCTTACCTGTAATTACTGGACAATGCACACACATACTCCCTTGTATACCTTATACATATAATATCTCTAGCTCCTGTAGCAGTTGCTATTTTAGAAAATGCTGTTATTCTTTAATTCAGACAATTTACTCAATTAGTCTTTAAAACTTTTGTCAAACTCAGTATTTCTACACAGAAAAAAGCAAGTAAATATTATTCTCTTTCCTTTGATTTACAGAGTAGCTCCACGTCCAGCTAAAGCTTTCTCCATAATTTTTCACAGAACTGTCATTGCTCTGCTTTGCTTCAGCCATAAACAAGAACTCTCTTCCAGCAAAATTCAGACTGAATCCAAATGCCTGTAGAGTGTTTCCTTTCTAATATATCCAACACCAGCTTCTACTTCTGTAATCTATTACACCCAGCAGCACCAAGAACCATCTCCTGAAAGTATCATTTCAATAATATCAATCTTTTCCTCAGACTCTGAAGTGGACCAGACAGAATGTAAGGTAAAGGAGCATAACTTTCAACAATCATACACTCTGTGAATTGTGTCCACTATAATGAAATGGCTTGTCAGTATGCAGTTTGGAAGGATCATCTGATCAATTACTGGTCAGTAAGAACTGCTAGTCATTCATCAGATTCTTCCAGGGAGAATCCATAGTCAGCTTCATAAAGCACTATGTGGATCCACTAGATAGAGGTGCTATCACAGAGAAACAGTGAGGTAATTCTGTCAAACTGTTTCTCAACAAAAAATTACAAGATATTGGCACAATGCAAGCATTTGTTTTTCTGTCACTTTTACAAAGAGTAAAAGGATAAGTGTTTTCTAGTAATAAAAAGTTTTCCGGGGACCTATCAAAGAACCTATCATACATAAACATTACAGTCCTCTACCTCATTCTCAATAAGAAAAATAAAGGACAATATTTCTACTTCCAACTTGATATGAGTCGAGATTTTTATAACAATTTATCCATAATAATATTGCCAGAATAAGAAAAATATCTTGATACAGCTGCTGTTTGCCACAATGTACCTACTGCCAAGTATACATAGATAAAATATGTAGAAACTGCTCACCTCTCCAAAAGTGGATGGAAGGGTTCTATATTAATGGCTTTCTAGGCAATAAAAGCTGATAGATGTAACTTTCAATTTGTTCTTATGTTCTAATTATTGTAGTTGGTCTAAATCTCTTAGATACATTATTGCCTTGTTATAATGTATTTCATATAGTTTTACATGTTTTTATTTTCATAATGAGGTTATTATTATAAACTTTAATTTTTATAATCCACACAAATATGGAAATCACCCCAGAGGCTATAGAACAATGTGTAACAGTCATTATTTCAAAGCTGGCAGGAAGGGATGCCTTTTTGTTATATAAAGCAGCTATTTTAGTCGTCCCAGGTCTTTATTTCTTTCAGCTAAGCCTCATTTTGTACTGTTTCTTATTGCAGCATCATACTTTTTGTCTCACTGTTGCATACACAATGACTACACTATCACCCTAATTTTTAGCCTGGAGAGATAACCAAAGAGTGAGCCCACAAAATAATTAAATTCATTGCCATTTTCAGATGACATTTTCTCCTCAAAGATGCTGATTACTTGGATTAATAAGGAAAGCTTACTTAGCCTATGTACTTCCCTCAAATTTTGTGAAGAACTTTTGTTTTCAGTTAAAAAAAAATGTAAGTCAGAGGTTGGAGGAATAATTTCTGTCCCCACCCCCATCCCCACCCCAAAAGACAACATTGAAAAGCTGACAGTGACACTGAAAAGTCTCTAGGATCTGCCGGATGCTGAAATACATCCTCAAAATCTCAAGTGACAGCTGCATAATAAGAGCAAGGACTGAGATCTGCTTACTGCTTATTAGAAGAGTAAACAGTAAAAATATTTAAATAACTTTAAAAAATTGTTAAAGTGTGACTGTTGTGAAAATGAGAGAATCATGAAGCCTTTGTCTTAGGAGAACAACTACATGCAAGACTTCTCTCCCAAAACCTAAACAAAGTCTTGAATAAGACAGCCAATTTAAGATACATTCGGAGTAGTCTCCATACAAAAGTGTGCTCTTTTGAAAATGGGAGTGCAGAAAATTATACCAGAGCCATATTCAGCTGGGAGAAGTAAAGTCTGTGAGGCTAAAAACAACACAAACTGTATGTAAGGCATATCCTCTGGGAGATGAATTCTCTGGGCTTGGGGGCGCACTGCTGTAATCCCAGTACTCGGAAGGCTGAGGCTGGAGGATGGCTGTGAGTTTGAGGCCATCCTGAACTGCATCGTGAGACTATGTCTCAAAGAGCCAAAAAGCAAAGATAAATTTGTTTCCCTCAGAAACAATAATTACAATTGTGTTAGCTGTAGATTTGTTTATGGAAAGAAGAAATTTATTTGAATTAAAGATAAATTTTGAAAGAGAGTCTTCTTAGAGCGGTACCTTATAGATAAAACAAAGGGAGAAGGCAGGAATGATACATGCGGTTGGGGATCGGTGCCAGGTTCGTTAATGAGAATGTGATACAGACACAACTAATGATTAAATGTGCAAATAATTATGTATACAAAATTATATGCTCATATACGAGCATACGCAATGCATAGTACATACGCACATTTTATTCCTCTGACAGACAAGAAGACCTCAAAAGAAGGAACATCCAATAGCACTAACCACACTTAGCACCGAAACCTTGTTTTCTTTATGCCTTTCTCCAATAAAAGTAAGGAGGCTTTTTGGAGAAATGGGTGATTTTGAGAACAAGAGCTGGCGGGAAGAAAAGGAAACAGGAAGTGAAAGAACTAAGTGGTGCTATGTATTAGTACTACCCCTGCAATGACTAGGAGCACTCTGCGCTGCAAACATGTATTAATAAAATTTTTTAAAAAGATGATCCTGGAATATTTTGTATTGCAAAAATAAATTTGCAATATCTTCCACCTAGAGGAAGGAAGGAAGGAAGGAAGGAAGGAAGGAAGGAAGGAAGGAAGGAAGGAAGAAAGAAAGAAAGAAAGAAAGAAAGAAAGAAAGAAAGAAAGAAAGAAAGAAAGGAGAAAGAAAGAAAGAGAAAAGGGTGGAAGACTATAAAATGGGCATGGAACATAAGATGAAAGAGACTTCAGTAATCAGAGATGGGGACCAGGGTTTAATTCAGTGATAGAGGACTTGCTAGCAAGTGCACGGCTCTGAGTTCAATCCCCAGTACCACAAAGAATAAAATGGTATCAACTAATCTAAGCAGTCTGGCTTCAAAGTCCACACTCTTAACAGCTACATGACTTGCCACACAATAACATAAAAAAGCCAAAAATGGAACAATTTGAGCAATGAAATAATGAAATGGAAGACACCCTATATGGTAACATAAACATCTGAGTCCATATGAGATAAATAAGTGCTACAACTCAAGGCTTTTATAGATAAATGGACCCAACTAGAGACGATCCTAGTAAGTGAAATAAATCAGACCCGCATGTGGAAACATAGTGTTGTCTTCCTAATGTAAGAATCTGAAAGAGTAAATAACATCTGAAAGGTACAATAGACATTGTGAAATGGAAAGAAACTATTCAAAGGGAAGGAACAACTGGAATGAGGGAAAGGAGAAAAAAAAGAAAGAAGGAAGGGAAAAATATATATTCATATACACAAGACAGGATAATTGTGCTGCTGATTTCTACTGGTTTATTGAAAGGAAAACAGCGCTTACATTGTTTTTCTTTTTAATTTTTGACCAATTTTTTATGCTTGTACTGTTAACTTGAACAACTAATTTCAAGTATGCAATATAACAACCATTGTTGAATTCCTATCATCTTATTTAGTGAAATTCTATATCATTTCTAATGGTTTTATTCTGTTTTTATTCTCTTCAAAAAATAAAATAAAATAAAAATGGGTAAGATAAAAAAAAATCTTATATAGACAACTTCAAATAATTTGTGTTCTCTTCCCTGAAAGAAAGAGTGTAACTCACCATTTGTTATGTGTATTCTGTGCATAGCTAATATATTTCATGTAGTAAAAGAAAAAAGGACTAAGAGAGTAACTTTGCAGTGGAGACCACTGAAAAACACCACCTCAGCCAGGTGATCAATGTGTCCAAGGACAGGTACACACCAGTTGTGATATTATTTACCTTTTAGATCCTGTGAGAAAATGGCATGTAACCCCTCTTATATTTCCAGCAACCCACAGACCTACCCATATCATGTGCCATCATTAAGTTCCAAATTTGGACTTTTCTTCTCAAAGCCATTAAAGCCAAACAAATTAGTGAATTCTGACAAATTGCTACTGTCAGAAAAGGAGCTAAAGAGACAGGACTACACTAAAGTAGATGTAATGAGGTACCTGGGAAGAAGTTCAAAAACATTAAGGAAAAACACATTAATTAAAAACTAAGAAGATTTGAATTACAGACAGTGTCCAAGCTATGAACATTCAAGTTGCAAATTTTTGCAGATAGGATGAATTTTGCATTATGTAGATATAAACAAATTGTAGAAGTAGCTCATGTGTCTGCCTGGCATGGTCACAGTTGTGCTTCTGTGTGTTTACAATACAGTGTGATCGTGTATAACAGTAAAATATTGAATCAGAGCTCAGCATGTCTGGAAGAGGAAAAAAAGTACTGATGCGGTTTGATTTTTTTATGCTTTACATTGTACATCTGCATTCAAAGAGTATACAAGACTCAAGATGTTAGACTTACAAACAAAGCTGATTTACAAATATTCTCCCAAAACAAAACTGGTTTCTAAGCTGACAACTTACAGTAATTAATATAATAACGTTGGTTCTAAAGGTACAATAAAATGAAATTTAAAGACAATGTAGATTAGGTGCTTTGCTTATGCGAAATGCTATTTTGCCAATTTTCCTGTAAATATTAAACTACTAACAAATCACTTATAAATACACAGATTGCTGGGCATGGTGGCGCATGTCTGTAATTCCAGCACTCGGGAGGCTGAGGCAGGAGGATGGTTTTGAGTTTGAGACCAGCCTGGGTTACAAAGTGAGCTCAAGGCCAGGCTGAACTACATAGCGAAACCTTGTCTCAAAAAGACCAATAAATAAATAAATAAATAAAAGTAAAAATAAACAGATATTCTTCTGGTTATGGACTTCATCAAGAAGCAGGAAGAATGAATTCATACTTTGAATTAACTAGATATTTTAATATCAGTGAAAAACTATTTATACATACATAAGCATATATACAACACATGTGAGATAGATATAGATGTAGATAGATTAGAGATAGAGATAGAGATAGAGATGAGATAGAGATAGAGATAGAGATAGAGATAGAGATAGAGATAGAGATAGAGATCTTCTCTAGGTCTGAATGAGAGTTTATTTAACTGAATATGCCTTTACAGCAAGCCAGCAGATTTATATCAAAAGAAGGAACAGATGATTTGGAAACACATGGAGGAAAAATTTGACTTCTTTTAGATGGGACAGTGGAGTTAGGATATTAAAGATAAGACATAACTGCTGTCTGAATAGGAATTGATCAAACAGAATATATTACAAAAACAAAAATTCAGAACGTAATACATGGGAGGAAATACACATTTTAATTTGAGGGAAAACAACTAATGCTTTTTTATTTAGTTAATTTCTTTTTTTTTTTTTTTTTTTTTTTTTTTTTTTTTTTTTTTTTTTTTTTTTTGGTTTTGGTTTTTCTCCGGGACCGGGAACCGAACTCACGACCTTGCGCTTGCCAGGCAGGCGCTTTTGCCGCTGAGCTAAATCCCCAGCCCCCTATTTAGTTAATTTCTTACTGTCTCTGAATTATAAAAACAAAAAATCTTCTGACAGTCAATAAAAATACCCAACATCATGTTTGAAGTGAAAAATGACTTAATAAAATGTATTATCATAGGACTGGAGAAAATTATTACAAGAAAAGCTGAAGAGAGTATTCTGAGCTAAGGAAGCCAAAATAATGTGGAATTTTCTTCAGAATGGGATGGATGTTTATTATTTCTGTGGTAAAATAATTTATTTAAAGTGACAAATCTCTAATCCATGGGCATAGAAAGATGTGACTTTACTGGGGGTTAATTTTCCATCCCAGTGAATGGCTAAGGCTTCACAGATGACTCATGAGCAAAATCATATCATTGAAGTGGATGCCGAAGATAAGGGAGATAAGAATTCAGGCAAAGCTTTTCCAGAAGTGAAGGGGAGTTAGTAGGTCATCAGAGGCTATGTAGTAAGTATGGGAGTGAAGAGGACAGTAGAATTCTGCATGAGGCTCAGGAGACAATGGAACAATATTGGGAAGTGACAAGCAGAATTGAGAAAGTTTCTCTCAACTTAAATATATGGATTGAGAATGTAGATCTCTTATTGCTCCAGAGAAAGTCATAAATGCCTGAGGAAATGTGTGAGTTGGAAAAAATACCTGGTACATCGAGAGGATACTATGTTTACTTTTCTTTGCATTTTTATCTATTTATGTTTCTGGAAGATATTAAGTTTAATATCATATAATATACTTTAAAGTAAATCTAGAATTATGGTTCTGGTGGATTTTTATTGTGATGAAATTATTTTTAAAACTTACTGTGAGTGTATTGAAAATGGCCATAGGCTTTGTTTCTGAATAAGAAGCGCCAGCTGTCAGTCTCATGAAGGATATTATTAAAAGCAAATCCTGATTCTGCGCATCAGAAAGCAATGATTTTTCCAATGTTAATCAGAGTCAGTATGACTTTTAAAGTGATATTAATACTTTTTAGCAGTGAACAAAGATCATCAGGGTTTTCTTTAAAGGACACCTTTGGGTAATTAGGGATTCACTAATATGCGGATACCCACAAGGTTGGCAAGCTCCTTCTATTCTTGTTTTACCATACTTCACAGAAAAGTTCCCAAGATATTTTAAACTATTACCTTAGTTCTTGACTGGGTAAACTGGCATGTCAACTGGATTTAAAAATAAATCTTTTATACGCTCCTCATTGACTTACATCTCCTCGTTTCTTAAGCATTTTGACTTTTCTAGTGGTTAATAATTCTTCAAAGTTAAACCAGCCTGTCTTCATTGATTCCTTTTCCCATCAAACGCTCTTGTTGCTCTCCTGTGCTTTTAGGGTTGCTTCTGTGAACCAGCATGGCCTTAAGGTGATCCACTTGAAAGGGAGAGGAAATGAATCCTTGAATTTTCTACTATAGAAAAATGAATCTGGACTTTCCTACTCTGATGTGCCTGCCTTTTGTTTTCCACTGGGTTTTATTTCCTTCCTTGTTCTTAAATTCTTTTTCTGGATTGAAAGTTTATTTTACCCTCTCCTTCTATATGTTTCATCTATTCTCAAAAGAATTGTGCAGTGGTGTGAGTGACATGCATAGCTTTCCTCCACTGTAACTCTGAGCAGGGTCAATCATTTTTTTTTTAATGTTTGTCTTTTTGCTCTCAGTAGCTTGTTGCCAATGCAGCTTTGTGTGATTTGACAGCTGCTTTCAGAGCACAGCTAGTGTAGGGGAATTTTGCAAAATCAACTCATACCCAAATATTTTTGGGCTCCATGTTGTTAAGCCCTGTCTCAAGGAAACAGACAATGAAGGATTTGTATGCTGATGTTGAAAGATCAGGTAGATAATGTCAGAATGCTTTTAAAACCAGTCCAGACCCTCTTTTCATCTTTACTAAAGAAATATACACATTAGGTTTCTTTTTTCAAGGGTTATTTTCTCCTTTATGGCTGTTCACTGATATTGATTTTAGCTAGATATTCTCAGTTTTTAAATAGTAGATTGTGAGTAATTTGTTTCAGATTGTCAAGTTTAGACCTAGGGGCTGGGGATTTAGCTCAGCGGCAAAGCGCCTGCCTGGCAAGCGCAAGGTCGTGAGTTCGGTTCCCGGTACCGGAGAAAAACCAAAAAAAAAAAAAGTTTAGACCTGAATTTTCCTTTTTGGTATGTATTCTTGTGAATTAGAAACATTATTCTTTCTACTCCCACTACCTTACTTGAGTACACAGCATCACTTCTGAAATGGATATAGGCCATGGACTGACATTACTCACCCAACTAAATAAGGTTCATTTCTTTGTAAATTATTTCTTTGTAAAAAATTTAAAAATTCTGGAACATTTTTTAATCTTCTTATACACATTGCTAAAAGTCTTTCTTTTTTGTGTTTGTATCATATTGTATTTGGTATGTATTTACTTTTAAAATTCTTTTGAATCTGATTTCATTTTACCTATGGAAAAACTTTTAAAAATATTTCCTATTGTTTATATCACACTAATGTCATTTTTCTTTATTGACACCTTATTTTGCACTTACATAATCATCAATACTACACCATTCACCTGGGAGTTTCTCCATTCAGTTTTCTCACTACCCAAAATTACATATACTTAACGCTTCAAGAAAATCTTTGTAGAATCCTTCTGTTACAACTGGGATTTATAAGGTCTCCCAACACATTCATGCACTCAGAGGCAGGGCCTTTGGAAAGTGATTGGATCATGCAGGCACAGTACTAATGCATGGATGAATCCATAGCCAATGCCCATTATGGAGGATGCTGGTGGGAAGAGGTGAGACATCAGGTGTTAAACTAGTTGAGGTACATCTCCTAATTTGGCTCTTCACTTTTTCTCTGCTACTTGGCTTCCATGATGTGAGCAGCTTTTCTTCACCAGTGCCTCTACCATGACATTCCTGACTTGGAGACTGTCAAGCATGGACCGAAATTTCTGAAACTGTGAGCTGAAATAAAGTTTTCCCCCTTCAAGTTGTAGGTGTTGGGTATGTGTGTCAATGCCAAAAACAATGACTTAAACCAGATGGTATTATGAGACAATTGGGGTCATTCTGGTGAGTATACCTGAGCGTGTGATTTAAAAGATTTTGGAATTTGGTTGCAGAAGTTTGAAACACTTTGAGAAATGAACTAGAGAAATTCTAAAATATCTGAACAGTGCTTTTGTGTGATGTTGTCAGAGCTCACAAAATCAGAATGCTAATAGAAATGCAGATAGTAAGCTGAACACGGTGCACACCTGTAATCCCAGTACTTGGGAGGCTTAGTCAGGAGGACTGCCAGGAGTTCAAGGCCAGCATGGGCTGCATAGTGAGGATAAGATCAGCCTGCATTACAAAGTGAGACCCTGTGTCAAAAAAATTACAGACTGTAAAGCCAAGCTTAGAAGATTTCATGTAGGAACAAGGACTCCACTGACATGTAAATTCAAAGCCCTCTATATTATGCTTCAAAAAAAATTTGTCTAAATTTTGTGCATGTCCTGAGAATGGTAAGAAGCAGAGATTAATGGGGGCATACTAATTAGTCTGCAGAGAAAAGCTTCATGGTAACCCTGTGTTCAGGCCTGGCATGATTATTGCTGGTAGCTTTCATTCAAATTTGTAGTGAATAGCAAGAGTGAATATTAGAGCCAAAAAACATAAAGTATGCACAATTTCTGCAAACTTTGGGCCTGTGACAGTATGAATAATAAAGAGACTGTCATTAAAAAGAGGATAAATGTTTTGTATCCAAGCAATAAAAACATCTTGAGGGCATCTCGGGAATCAGCAAGAATTTACCCTTCACTGGCTGGAGTGTGTGAATAAAAGGGTAAATGGAAAATACTTTCATAAACTTTGCATTGAGAAGAGAGACTTAGAATGTGTACTCCACAAGGGTGACTACGGAACTCATTACTAGGGATTTTGTTCACAATGCTCAGCCATCCAGGTATCCATATACCTTTGCATCCACTGGCCAAGAGGTCTACTTCTCAAACTAGTGACAGACCATGACATCATCCAAGTAGAGCTGGTTTGATGAGCAAGCACTGTGCGAAAGATGTGGGGTCAGGAAACTTCCAGAGAGACTTGAGGCAGGTTTTAGAAGACATAGTTGGTGGCAAGGCATTGTGCCTTTTATGCACTGACTTCCCAAGTTGTGGGAGTGAAGCCACAAGTACAGTGGAGACCTCAGAAAATTGGAGATGTCAGGAAAACAGAATATCTGTGAAGGAAAGTCACAGGCAGGGAGCAAAGTCATTCTAACAGAGTACTTAAGGGCTCCAAACAGCAATGTTCAGTGGGTGAGGCTGCCCAAGTTCTTTGGAGCTCACATCTTACCACAAGCTGCCTCATGTCCTGAATGTAGACCTTCAGGATTTATTATTTGCCCCACTGGGTTTCAGTATTGCTTTGGTTCTATTCCTTTCTACCCGCCTTCCCATTTTTCCCTTTTCAAATTGGAATATTTACCCTGCCCTATTGTATGTCATCAGTGTTTGACATTGTTTTTTATTTTTAAATGGGTTCATAGCTAAGAGTCTGCCTTGAGTCTCAGAGGATAAATGATGTTTGGTGGTTAGGGGGAAAATGTAATGGTTTAGAACTGGACTAGTTCCCAAAATTCTCATGCAGTCTGAGGTGGGGCTTTTGGAGGGTACTTGAATTATAAGTGCACTATACTGGTCAGTAGATCAATCCACCAAGGAATCCACAGCTCCATGTTGTTAAAAGCTAGGGCCTGGTCAGAAGCAGGGAGCACTAAGGTTCCACCTGGAAGGGTAAATCTACCTCTGTGGCTCTTTTCTTCACTTTCTGCTTCATGGCTTGCATGTCATGAGCAGCATTTCACCGCACTTTACCACCGTCCTCTACTATGCCGTTTTTCCTTAGAGCCTGCCAGCTGTGCACTGAGACTTCTGTAACAGTGAGAATAAACAAAACCCAAAATGCCCTCCTCCTTTAAGTTGTGAATGTTGGCTATTGTGTCTCAGAGACAAGGAAAGCTATGAGGACACTTTCCTATTTCTTCAGTTGACTTTTTAATTGTCCCTTACCTGTTTGAAAGATCTTGTTATACCAACCTAGGTTAAAAATTAAAAAATTAGCAGGTTTATTTATCCATGTCAAAGTCACTTTCTTTTTGGTGGAACACTATATGAACTCCACAATAAAGGAGGAAAGATTTATTCTGAATCATTTCTCAGTCCATGGACTGCTGGCTTCAAGGTAGAAACAGCATGGTGGGAAGTCCTGGGCTGAGGAAGCTCTCATGGCATGGTGCCCAGGCAGCAGAATGAGAAGGGTGGACCTGGGGAAGGAGATAAACCCTTAAAGGTCACGCACCCAGCAAACAACCTCTTTTGACTGGACCCCATGTCCTCACAGCAGATCTAGCTTCAGAACCTGCATGATGCAATAATGTGCGAAAAGCATTCCCTCTTTACACATGAAAATGTGTTTGGCATAGATTCTAGCTCTACACAGTAAGAAATATACTTGCTTATATAAGTGATTCTGAGACCCATCATTATATTTTATGATCATTGATGGAACAGCTCTGTGTTGTACACTTTCATCTGTTTGTTGTACTGTATATAGTCTACAGATATTTTTGAGAAAAAATTCCAATGGAATTATAATGTATTTTACTAATTTAAAATACTTTTATATGCTCACCTTAAATATTGTTCATAGAAGTTGTATCAGGTCAAGTTTGCTACCATTATTTAACAGCCAAAAGATGGAGGCCAAAGAATTTAAGTGGATTGCCGAAAGTTCATTACTAGTATTTAGTGAGTAATTTATTAAGTTCCACGTAGCCCTTTTGGAAACGGAAAGAGCATTGTACTCACTGGGAGCCAAACAGAATATGGGTAGTTTTAGTTAGGACACATTTTAGCACCTTAACTATTAATAACAATTTTATAAAAATGTAAATGTGCAAAGTGCAGAACATACTATCTATTTTCTTTTCTATTCTGTATACAAAGAAACCCAGAATTTCCTCTTCCTTTTTGTTTGTTACCATGTCTGGTTGAACAAAATGTAAAGACAAATGTGAAATATTAAAGAAAGACAGCTTCATAGTAAGACTTGAACATTTCATGTTTTTCAGTTGTCTGATATTGTGCTGGAATTTTAGCCCTGGGCATAGGAAGTGAGAATACACCAAGTGCTTATATCACTGCATCAGCCAGCAATGAATGTTATAAGGAAATTTGAGAAGCTGTTCATCTGACACAGAGTTCAATGGGAGCTTAACATTGAACTGAAAAGGTATGTGTATCAACTCAGCTGGAGAGAGTTCTGTGGGAAGAATTTTTGATAGCCTCCTACTCCCTTAGGGAATGACAGAGATTATCCATTTTTACAGTATGAAGCTACAAAAGCAGGAGCTTTCCTGTACCTGTAACATCTGACTACATAAAATGTACAATAGTTTTTGGAAAATAAGTATAAATGCCACAGTTATGCTTAAGTTTGAAAGACATGACCTCAACAGTTTTTCTCCAACCTTCACAGAGTGACTTTTTCTTATTTGCACTTTACAGAATGTATTTCTAATAAGAATATCTTTAAAAGCACAGTTTTTATGGTACACAGAGCGCTTTTATATGCACTTCCTTTGTGAGTGAGGTAGGACAAGGAGTTTTAATTGTGTTTCTTACTTATGCAAACAGATTATTGGAATGACTGAATATTTAGGGACACAAAGAGAGAAATAAATCAATATGCTCCTGTTCCCAAATCCAGTGTGTTCATGTTTCTAAAAGGAATGTTTTTGATGAAATCGTGGGACCAATCATCGTCTAGGCAAAATTATACCCTTGGCATATAAGATGTATTTTAGAATTTCTCTTACTGGAAATTTATTTTTATGAGAAATACAATTGTATTACTAAACTGTATGTGGGCATATGCTTAGAAACACAATAATTGATCACTGATGAAAAACCTATGTACAAACCATACTGAATTCAAGGTCAGGTAAAAAAGTTAAAATGGCTAATAAAACCTATATTTTTGTAGATTTATGTTTAAGAAGACTAAAAATAGAAAAGAGATATGCCTGAAACAGTTCAGTTTCACTCCCTATCCTCAAGCCACCAAAATAATAATAAAAATACTAATAATAATAATATGTGAATGTATTAGGCGAAAAAAAGAAGAATCAGAGGAAGCTTCCTTACTTTGACACTTAAGGAAAAACTATAATAATAGCCAGCAATAAAGGTTTTTGGAGTTTTCTTGTTTGTCTTTATTAGTCAAAAACATAAACATCAATACATTCAGACACTCAATAAAATACATTAGGATACACTACACACATTAAGATACATTTTCTTTCTGAAATTGTCATAGATCTGTGTATCCAGGGAGAAATTTTCCAACATGTTTAACATAAGAAAAAAGGAAAGAAAAATACTTTTTGGCTCTTTATCTCATGTGAAGTGATTCTTTTCCCATTGGTTTCCATATCTGTCCAAAGAGTGAACACACATTTATCAAGATTTTAGAGGTACAAAACCAACATTTATAAATATTTCTAGTAAGAACAAAGAAATATGTAGATTTTCTTCTTCAGATTTCTTAGGTGATACATTTATTGTATTTCCATATTTAAATATATGCAATATTGTTTTCTAATTTTATCGAAATTGGAAGAAACCTGTTACCTGGAACATGAAGTAAAAACCAGGGTATAATGAAATAATATCTCCTGGAAAGATTAGAAGAATTCAAATCAGAACAGCCTCATGTCATGTGCCCTGGGGTAATTAAGGAAATGTCAGATGTCATTGATGAACCATTTGCCATTATCTTGAGGAAATCAGGCAGGACAAGGAGTCCCTGCAGATGGAAGAAAGAAAAACTCCGTGTCCATCCTTATTTTCTCTTTAATGACCTTATTATACACTGGTCAACTGAAAATTTATTTCAGAATAAATCATTAATCTCAATGAATCACAGGTAATAATTGTGGAAAATTACATATATTTAGCTTAAATGCTAAGAATTAGCTAAAACAATTGTATGTTGTAATATTTTGTGTAAGAGGTTGGTTTGCAGGACAAATGATTTCACAAGTAATATTTCAGAACAACTCATTAAGGGATACTCATCTAAAATAAGTGTTGTACCCACTTAGAGGAAGGATTTTAAATAATATGGATTTTAAAATAAAATATAGAAAATTACAAAAAGTGTTTTCTAGGCAGATGTCATGCTGCTGGATGGGGGAAAGGAGACAAAAAAAGAAAGGAAAAGGATATAGATATAGATATAGATATTTTATATATATATATATATAATATATATATATGAATTACTACTAATTGCCATTAGTTCATTGAAAGCAAAGGTTTGTACCTAAACTGATTGATTGATTTTTCCTGCCTATATCTTTAATATGAGCAACAACTTTGAAGATAATAGTGCACATTGTTACTCTCCTACTATCTTGTTTTAAAATTTTATACCATAAATTTTATTGGTTTTCTTTTCTTTGAAATAAAAAGAAAGTGTTTTCTAGTTCATTCATTAAACACACAATCCTTATATCATGGAAAATAGTTTAAAAACTTATAAGTAACCAACATATTAGTCATAAATTATATAAATTAAGAACAGTCTCATATATCAGAAAAACGCACATTCCCTTAGAAGCATGTATTAATCTAATTGTTGGAATAATAAAACTTTTATCATAGTGTCTATCATACCTCCGAGTTTAAATTAACTCTTTCAAGTTTTACACTAGTGACACAATGCGGTGCTTGCACATGTATGTTTGATTTATTTCACTTATGAGTATGATAGACACTGTGAAATGATAGGAAACCACCGAAGAGTAAAGGGCTTCTGGGATGTGGGAAAAGAGAAGGGAAAGAAGGAGAAATTTTGTATGTATGTATATACAGGATAGATAACATGGTTGTTCTTCTATCTGCTGTTTCTATGCTGAAAGAAACTGTCAATGAGTCTTTGGTTGACCAGTATTGCATGTCTATATCTGTTTTCATGAGAAGCCACTTTGAAGATATCAATATGTAATACAACCACCATTGTTAATTCCCTACCACTTTGTTTGTAACTCTGTATTGTCTGTATTGTGCTTGTGATATGTTGTGAAATGTTGTATGTCTGTTAATGTTTCCCTCCTTTTATCCTTAAAATAAAAAAAAAGAAAATAATAAAACTTTTATCTTAATGGCAATTGAAACAGATATATACAAGCATTTAATGTAAATCATAATCTGTGAAGTTCCCACATTATATGTTATTTAGGTATCTGTTTGTATTTTTGAATTTTAGTAATGTAAACTGATCCTCCTAAGCACTAAAGAGTGCATCAAAATTAACATAGCCTTAGGAAGTTCATATTATGCAAAGCGAATATTTGTTTAATAGAAATAGAAATCAAAAAAAATTAGAAGACAAATTTAAATTAAATAAAAATATTTGATAGAGACAATTAAACTTCAGTCATAGCCTAACATTCTAAGGTAAAATAACTTCCACATGGCAACTGAGTTCATGGTTTAATTCTTTCCATGATTCTGACCCCAACTCGAGTTGAATGAAAACTGAATCCAATTCAGTGATTAGGTTCAGTGTTGATCTTAGTGGGAAATTTGATTGTCTTCAAATCCAATTTGGTTCACTACTTGTAACCTTGATCTTCAACATTTATTGAAGCAATGTATGTAAAATTCTAAGAATATTATTAAACATTGTATGTACTCAAATATGCTGGTTTTCATTATTATTATTATTATTATTAATTTTCCTTTGGATCTGTCAGATAACATAGACGAGTGTAAAATATTATCCCATTCAGCTGCTATGATAAATTATTGTAAACTGAGTGGCTTTTAAACAAGTAAAATTATTTCCTATGCTGGATGTGGTGGCATATCCCTGTAATCCCAACACTCAAGAGGCTGAGGTAGGAGGATTACTGTGAGTTTCAGGCCAGCCCGGACTACATAAGCAAGTTCAAGGCCAGCGTGTACTACATATGGAGACCCTGTCTCTAAAAATAAAAATAAAAATAAAAATAAAAACTATACCCTATGGTTACAGCAGCGTGAAAATCCAAGTTCGAGGTGTCAGTAAATTTGAAGTCTGGCGAGGGCTTACTTTCTACTTTATAAATGTCCCTTTCTCAGTAAAACCTCACATAGTGGAAGGGACAGGGAAACTTCCTCCGGCCTGTTTTATAAGGGCACCGTTATGTTTTGGATCCAGAATAATCTGGCCAGACTCTCACGGGCTCAAAGGTGAGACCTTGGAAGCTGACCGCTCATAGAGATGCTGTAATTTTCAGTGCCCTTACCTAGTAATGAATTCAGCAGCTGTTAGTAGGTGAGGTATCGTCAGAATGGGGTTCGTGGGCCAGGGATATAGCTCAGTGGAGTAAGCGCCTGCCTGGCAAGCACAAGGTCCTGAGTTTGATTCCCAGTCCAAAAAAAAGGGGGTGGAGGAGGGGTTCACTAAGAGCAAGACCCGGAAGGATCCGTCTCCCTGCTCAAAGTCTCCCTTCTCACTCTGCTTCCTGGACGTCATGGGCTGAACAGCTGCGCCTTGCCAGAGTCCTCCACAGTGCCATTTCTGCATGCAGCCAGCTGCCCTGGACTGAAGACATGAGTTAAAAATAACTTTCCCCTTGCAAGATGTGGGTGTCCAGTGTGCTCCAGACATGAGAAAGCAACCAAAATGGACAACAGTTTTATTTCACACCACCTCTAATCCCTAAGTCTTAATATTTTAATGTTGTCAAGGAGAGATAGTGAAAACCAGACCATTTTTGTTAGCACCTTCAGTGGTGAACATAGACAGAGAAAGAACAAAGCATAAAATCTGGTCAGAAATGCACTAAATGGATTAAAGCTTGCTTTAAACCCATGCTATTTTACCAGTTGCCTTTTACTGTAGAATTTCATCTTTGTCTATAGAGTTGCATTTCTCAAAAATTTCCAACTGTCATATGTAAGGTATTCATAGTGCAGTTTTGAATTAATGAAGTCAATATTTGTGCCTACACCTTACTCTATTTGTTTTTGTCTGTTTTTCAGACACATTCTGGTTGTGTAGCCCAGGATGCCCTTATGTTTGCTATGTAGGCTGGCCTTGAACGCCTGATCTGTTACTTTATCTTCGCCAATGCTGGGATTGCAAGCATGCACTGCCAAGTCTATATCTTATCAATATTTTCAAAAAATTTACTTAATTATATCTACAATATTTTCTTGGCTTTAAGAGAATACATGCTCATTGTGAAGAATATATAACAGGTATATAAATTTTAAAAAGTAATATCACAATCTCCTCCCTTTGCAAAAACAAAACTGGCTATTTTTATATCTTTAGATTTGCATAAATATATCATGGTAATTATATTATACAGCTTTTATCTTTATTTTTGTAATCAGTATAAAATTTCTTATAGCATATATGAGTTTCATAAGCATTTTAACAACTGCAAAACCTTTCTTTCCTGAAAGATAGATTCTTTTCATTATTTAATGTTATTTAGAAAGATTTGATAACCTATAAATCTTCGTTAATTTATTTCTTCCATCTTAGAAAAAATTTATGTTTATTGTTTTAGTTTAGAAGATAATATCTTAGAGAAAATTCCCAAAATTTTAATTTCATAATCAACAAGTATTTTTATCTTTAGTGATTGCATTTAAGGGTGTATATGCATATATTTGCTCAAAAATAACAAATTACCTCATAGGAATTTATATAAATAAAAAGTCTATACTATTAAATGATTAAGTTTTTCATCACAAATCACCTTTATTACAAAGATAACATGATCAGTGAAGACTTTTTAAGATCATTATTTAACACAAATAATTTAGTTTCATAACTTGGTAGACAATGTTTTATGATGTGGAATATATTTCTATATTTAGTCAGGGTTCTAAGTTATTTCAGAAAGTGCAAATTGTCTTTTAAATATACAAATAGAATAATCCAGTAGGTTCTTACCAAACCTCCAAAGTTAGTCTCAAAAACAGTTTAAGGGAAGTTAGCATCATGGAAATGCACTTCCCAAAACAATTACTAAAAGGGAAAGACTTGCATGATTATGAATTTTCACAAGTGTATCATAACAGTCTTATTTACATTATAATGTTCTACAATGTTACCAATAGAAGAATTAACACATCATGAATTTAGAGCATTAGAACCAATCTCTTGAAAACTGTGGTTCTCTGATTAACTGGAGAAGGAATTTCCACGAAATTGCTTGATTGCCTATTTACAGATTTTTTTTCCTTGAACCTCACCT
Source organism: Chinchilla lanigera (assembly GCF_000276665.1). Classification (NCBI taxonomy): domain Eukaryota; kingdom Metazoa; phylum Chordata; class Mammalia; order Rodentia; family Chinchillidae; genus Chinchilla; species Chinchilla lanigera. The sequence goes on from NW_004955407.1 coordinate 9,887,896, forward strand.
AATGAATTACTATTTTTAAACGGCCCACTGGTGCTCTGTGTTTACCCTGGTATCTTCGGTGAAACAACTCCCAAGAAAAGCAGGACAAATGTGAGCTCAGTCAGTGATGAGAATAAGTAAGTCTCAGTGAACTACTTTACTAAGCATCACTACCAATCTCTAACCTGGGAATGGAAGAAGAGAGAAGAGGGTCATGCTGGATAGGTGTGTGATTTTACCTACTCTTGCTGTTTTTGGAGTTTTCTTGTTTGTCTTTATTAGCCAAAAACATAAACATCAATACATTCAGACACTCTTAATAAAATACATTAGGATACACTACACACATTAAGATACATTTTCTTTCTGAAATTGTCATAGATCTGTGTATCCAGGGAGAAATTTTGCAACATGTTTAACATAAGAAAACAGGAAAGCAAAATACTTGTTGGCTCTTTATCTCATGTGAAGTGATTCTTTTCCCATTGGTTTCCATATCTGTCCAAAGAGTGGACACATTATTTACCAATATTTTAGAGGTACAAAACCACCATTTATAAATATTTCTAGTAAGAACAAAGCAATATGTAGATATTCATCTTCAGATTTGTCTCAGGTGATGCATTTTTTGTATTTCCATATTTAAATGTATGCAATATTATTTTCTAATTTTATCTAAATTGTTCAGTCCTATGAGGAATGTGACCTTGATATTGGTCATATACAACTAATTACAAAAACTTCTCCCATGGTAATTGTTTGCAATTTTCCATATTTTTCTACAGATTTTCTATTGAAATAAAAAATCACCTATTAATTTATTTGTTTTTAACTTCTCTATGACTTATTGTGCACACACAGAAACACACACAAAAAACACCTCTGGAAAACAGGATTGTAGTTTGATTTAACCCTATTCATAATTCTTCTGTTCCTACTCTCCAGTAAGTGAGATCTGAAGTTCCCACTTCTATTGTTGGATCTACATTTCTGCTCCTGTCGACCCCTGTGAGACATTATGATACAGCTGTGTGTGTTTACATTCGTCACAACATATTTTTTTTCTTTTTTGTCATTTTGAGACAGGGTCTCATTATGTAGCTCAGGCTGGCCTTGAATTCACTTTGTAGCCCAGGCTGGTCTTGAACTCGCAGTGATTCTCCTGCCTCAGCCTTCCGAGTGTTGGGATTACAAGCATGCACCACCATGCCCAGCTAACAACTCTTATCTCTAAAAGAGAGAACGGAATGAATTTCTCCTAAACTTCTTTCCATTTCTCACATTGTAACCTATATTTTTCTCTCCTATAACACAAGGAAGTTTCTAGGGCATTTGGGGAAACTTCATACCATTTCTCAAATCATACACTTTTGTAATAGAACAAACTTACACACTGAAATACATGCTTCCTTTATTTACTATCCCTTATTAAATAACAGTATATAATAGATTCTAGCGAGTGAACATTGAAAGTTCCTTTGGAGTATTTTGTCTTTTATATATATAGATATATTAACATAAACTGAGTCATCTGCTTTTCTCCTTCATGGAGCACAGTCATGTACCTGTTGTACCTGTGCACTTAATCACTTTCAAAAGTGTATTACTTTAAAAATAAAATTATGTAATTACTCTAACAATAACATTAATACAAAGTTGTGAAAATTCATGAAATCTTTAACATATTTTATTTCTAGTGGAAAATATCATCTAAAGCTTCTCTGTCTTAATCTTAAATTTCTTCAATACAAAACAAAATTCTGTCTGATATATCTTGGAAGAAGACAGAAGATTTGAAAATTTTCCACAAAATAAATTTTAGTCTCAATGTAATACTCAGCTTTTGTCTCTTGGCTGGCTAATAGCAGAACCTTCCTGAAGGTGATAAAGTCAACAGTAGAACTGACAGTGACAACTTACCATAGTCCTATTTTAAAGGCACATTGCAATTTTTAATTGTGTTTACCCTCAAAACACCTATCCTGCCATTACTATCCCTATTGTTTTAAAGGCAAGAAACTGCATTTTTTTATTTTCCCGGTACCGGGAATCGAACTCTACTTCGCACTTGCCAGGCAGATGCTGCACCGCTGAGCTAAATCCCCAGCCCCTAAGGAACTGCATTTTGAAGTTGAAGAACTCTTTCAAAGTTGCCCGGTCAGGGTAGAACCTGGAACTGAATCAGAGTGACGTGTAATAAATAACTACACCAATAAAAGTTCTCAAAAAGCTATGGAATTCTTCAAGAAAAATTATGGATGTAAGAAATATTAATTTTATCACTAACTATTGAAAGTATTTGGGAGACAAATATTTGTTGGATGATAGCATATAGGTGTCTCTGTTTCTTCCTTTCCACAATATTCCCCATATACAAGATTTCAGGTGTTAAAATGCCCTTTCATTTTTAGTGAAACAGTCAACTGAATTTGTATAATATTTAAATCTTCCAGTTGTGATCAAAGGAGTGACCTTGGAAATATAAATTTATTTGAGAGCAAAGCTTCACTGTTAGTCCACAGAAGCTATTAATGACATTAGAAAAGGATTAAAAAATCATAGCAGTATTTCAACAGTATTTGGCAGTGTCATAGTTTATTTTTAATGAGATATTCTGCAGAAATATTTTGAATGCACTTTTAGTAAAACTGATCAATTGCAGTAAGTATTCCCTAGGACCAAAAATACTTTTAAAAATGTAATATAGCTAACAGTATTAAATGCAAATAATCATCTGAAATTTTTAACCACAGCAGGGAAACATCAAATTTGAAAAGAAAATAAGAAAACTGAATGAAGTCCAGCATACAAGTAATGGAAGTGCTACAAGGATAGAATAGAAAGACGTTGAGAAGAAAATGATCACAAGCTAACATAAGGAAATATCCTACACCAAAGGGAACAGATTTCTCAACTTGTGGTATCCAAAAACAACAATGGAAAAAGACTTACAGTGAGCATGTTTTGGAGTTTGAAACTGCAAATCAATCAGACTGTATCATTCTTACATATTAAGCTGCTTACGGTCATCTAGATTCCACTGGACTCCATACCAATACAAAGAACAAGAATAACATAAGAGCACCTGTTGATCACAGCTCACTTCCCCAAAGAGTGATTTTGTGGCTGGTGTCGGCTCTGACTTGCATATCCAGTGGGGGTTTTGCTACAGGGAAGAGGCCTTACAATATGTGCTGCCTACACATGCAGAATAATATACACTCCCCTTTGGACAAACAGACAATAAGGATAGACACAGACAGAGAGCAAACGGCAGGAATGTAAACAAGTCATACCAAGGTGAAGAAAAAGCATTAGTTTTCTTTCATCTGTGAAGAAATATAAGAAAAACTGCTCCAGAAGAAAGAAGCCTTTAGATCTGTGCAGACAAATACATAATCTCTAATGTCCAGGACGTGGGTAGAATTCAACTATTCCTTTAACTTTGTCATCAGTAATTTTTGCCCAATAAGATCTGACTGTAATAAATGAAAAAAAAATTACTGGAATTTTTTCCCCAAAAATATGTTTTTTAAGTCTCTAAAACTGACTCTAAAGTGAAGGTGCTACTAAAGACAAAAAAGATTAGTACATGAAAAAACTAATTTACAATATGGCATTGAGGGGCTGGGGATTTAGCTCAGCGGCAAAGCACCTGCCTGGCAAGCACAAGTTTGTGAATTCGGTTCCCGGTACCGGAGAAAAACCAAAAAAAAAAAAAAAAAAATGGCATTGAATTTCCCAGCAGCAACATCAGAAGCATGAATTCAAGAGTATAATCCTTCCAAGAGGCTAAGAAAAAAAAAAATCAACTATTATTCTTTAGTAAGTTAAATCCCCCCAAAAAAGGGGAAATAGTAATATTTTAAAGCCAAAAACGTTTCAAAAATGTATAATCTACCCAAATCATTATTAATATTTTTCTGGAAGCTATATTTTAGCAAAATGAAGGCAAAACGTGATCCAAAGAAGATCAGTAAAAGGAAGAGCCAGCTGTGCTGCTGGCCTGGAGAACTAGAGTACAAATCGGGGCAAAAGGATAGAAGGCTCCAAGAGGACTGACTCCAGGAAAGAAAATTAATTGGAACCGATACATCACCTCATGTGCTTTTCTGTGTGGGAAATTGCATTCTGAAAGAAAGTTCAGGTGAATTGTAAATACCAATATAAAACATCACCGAAATTAAAATGAAGTAAATAGCTCTCAGAGAAAAACACTGCACAGAAAGAAAATGTTGTCATAGTACACAACTTGGCTCAACACTGGGAAATACCTACATTACCATAAGCAAGTAAAAGAAGCATATTGACATAGCTGAGTATTATTACTCATCTACGCCAGGAAGATGGTGTGGAAAAATACTGAAAGATATAATTTATAAATAACCGAAATAAAAAATAAATATTGCTGAAAATCTTTCCCTCCAGAGAAATGAAATGTAAAGATGGCTAAGACAGAAGAGAATTGATGAATTACTCTAAAATATTTAAATCATCGCATATTTTTGATAAATAATAAACATATAGTTGTTAAGATGTAATGAATGGGAAAATATTGTGCCTGAAATTCATAGGCTATAGTTAATTTCAGGACTTGTTTTAATTCCCCGTTAACAATATTTGATTGATTTATGCTTTGGATGGAATATTCTGCTTTAACAAAGGATTAGAGGTATATGTCTGAAAGCACACTGAAAGCTTTTGTTTAGTTCTGATTCCATTACTTCCATTACTGGAATTTTTTCCCCAAAAATATGTTTTTTAAGTCTCTAAAACTAAACTTACTAAATTTGTAATTTGAATTACAAATTTAAGCATTTGTATTAAGTTTCCTGAGTCTGTTTCCTAAGTTAAAAATGGGGGAAAAAAACTAAATTACATAATATTAATATTGTAAAGATTAGATCATCTAATGTACAGTAAATGATTAGGACTTTGAATTTGTTCCATTGGAATTAGTTGATTAGTAACCATTGTATAAGCAATAGACGTAGTAGAAGTAGCAGTAGTAGCAGTTAATTTTAACCTGAACCAAAATTATTACCCTTTTTTCAACATGAGTATTATCACCTGAAGTACTCTGAGGATAGATCTAATTAACTGGGGATGCTTTGAGGGAAGTACGTCACCATTTCCTTATTTTCTCAAATGAGTGCAGGTATGGTTTCACGAGATTTGCTTCATGATAATAATTTTCACGTATCACAGTTGTAAGAGTTAACTTATTGTGCAAACTTGAGTGACAAACACCCAGCTAAACTGGATCATCATAATTTTGAGTAGGCGTGCCCCTTAATGATGTAAAAGGGAAACAAAGAAGGAGGGCTCTCTTCCGTTTGCTCGGAGGAGCTCCTCTTTGCCTTCACCTTGGACGTCATCTCCTGGCTCCCAGCACAGACTCTTCAGTTTGTAGCACAGATCTTTCAGCCTCTCGATAAAGCCTCTCAAAAGACGCCACAGTGAGCTCCAGGCCGTTCACTGGAGGCCTCAGATCTCCAGCACAGAGAGCCCTTTGCACCCTCATCTGACTCTGTGGGTGGCCATTATAAGCCAATCTTGTAAATTCTTATATATTTCTATAGCTTCCATTAAATCTGTCGGTTTACTAAGCATTGACTGATACAATAGCTTTCATCATTTTCTTTAAATTTTCATGAAAAATGTAGATATTGTTTTTGCTTTTTATAATTATTCTTAGTTTTGTCAGCAATAGCACTAATTGTTGTATATATGGCAAGATACAAAATGTCGTGAAAAATCTTTTTTAAAGTTCTGTACACAGACATTTTTTTTTAATTGGTATAGAGTTTAAATCAATTTTTAAGACAATTATGCTTCTTTTTTTTTTGGTTTTTCTCCGGTACCGGGAACCAAACTCACGACCTCGCGCTTGCCATGCAAGCACTTTTGCCGCTGAGCTAAATCCCCAGCGCGAGACAATTATGCTTCTAAAGCTTTTCAGCTTGAGATTTTTCTTCTGTGATAGAATTTAACATTGCAATTTATCACATCCAAAGCTTCAGTAATATTAATTTTACTCCTTCGCTTTCTTCCTTAACATTACTTCCTCTAAGGAGCGTCTCCCAATTAAGCATTTTGGAAAGAATAGCTTTTTTTTCTTTCTTGCAACTAACTTCCCTCTAAAATATATAAGATATTTTAATTGGATACAAAACAATGAAACATAAATATGCATCAGGTTTACGAACAAGAGCTTCTCTTGCCTCTAGGGAAGGCATGTTGATGCATAAAGTGTAACACTATGGCCTTGGTTTATTTTGTTTCTTTCTCAGTTGATGTAACAAAATTTGAGAGCAAAATGCAAGGAAATGACTTCGATCATTTCTTTTTTTTTTTTTTTTTTTTTTTTGGTTTTTCTCCGGTACCGGGAACCGAACTCACGACCTTGCGCTTGCTAGGCAGGCGCTTTTGCCACTGAGCTAAATCCCCAGCCCCAACTTCGATCATTTCAAACAAAGATGATATTTGTATATTATAGTGAACATTGTAATTGATATATTTAATGTACTTTGAAACTAAATATTCTTCATGAATACTAAAATAAATAATTATGTTTAGGGTAAAGCTAACATAGCTACTTTAAAATAGTAGCTTTATACTTTCATTTTGGCCTTTCAAAGGCCAAAAAATGTAGAAAATATTGCAACAATATTGATTATTTTTTTCCCAAATGATTTAACAATCTCAGTTTTAAAAAGTAAGAAAGAGCAAAAAATGACTCAAAAACAACTTCTTTATTTGGTATACTAAGGCAAGAGTGTTACTTAATGTTTTGGAGTAAATGTAATGAAATTAATGTTTCTTTATTATTATACCTATTTAACGCTTACAAAGTAGTATAGTGCAGTTTGCTACTGGGTTTTCAATTTATTACTCTTCTGAGTGTAAGAAATAAAGTCTAGAAATTGTTATAAAAGACAAATGAGTGTGGATAATCAACTTTAGTTTAGATTCTTAAATTATTTGTTCCACCTTCTTAATTTCTATTGCCGATTTTTCCTCCTCCTACAGTTGAATTGTACTAGTTTTTATCATAAACATTTTGTATTTTCTTTAGCTATTTTCTTTTGTTTATCATCCCTGGCCTTACTATAAACAACACTTTTATAGGCATATATCATTCTGCCTTCTTAAATATGAAACCTCCATTTCTAAATCTAACAGATCAATTTAGGCTCAACAGAAATCCTTTGATTATCTCAACCACTCTTACATTGCTCCCAATTATAGGAAATGTCAGGATTGTATATTCATCTGCTTGATCCTAAAACCTAGAAGACATTCTTAACTTCCCCTACTGTTTATACTTCATCCCAATTCTATTAATAAGTTTTCTAGATTTTATCTGAAATATCAATTTCATATTCATTAATATGTCTCGGTAAGTTTATTACTACCTTATAATGTAAGCCAAAATTATATCATGTAGACATAAGCAATAGCCTTAACATTGTACCTCCCGGTTTTGCGGGGGTTCTTTGGAGGTTTTTTTTTTTGTTTGTTTTTTGTCTTTTTTTTTCTTTTGGTACCTGTTATTGAACTTTGGACCTTGCTCATGCCAGGCAGGCGCTTATGCCACTGAGCTATATCCCTGGTCCTATGCGTCCTGTTTTAATATTTGCTATAACAGTGCAGGTAGATATTTTAAAGCATAAATCAGAACTTAATCTTCCAGCTTATAATCTATTACGAGATTCATGGTACACTAAGAAGATAACCAAAATTCTAGAAGACTCTACATGATTTGGCTTTAGCTTACCTCACTAATATCATATAAAGCCATTATTTGCACACTATCCCTGAATGAAGCATACTTGCTTATTGCTATTTTTCAAGAACATTTCTTCACACTTAACTTTTCCTTTATTGGAAAATTCTTTGCCTGAATCAGTGCATAGCTGTTTTTTTTTCCCTCCATTTCATTCAGATATTAGCTCAAATGTCATCTTCCAGATGGTTTCTAGATGAAATATAACATATCCAGTTGGATTTAAACTTCAGATAAACAAATATTTGTGTGCTAATGCTACAAATATTGCATAGAACACAAATATGCAAATATTAAATGTGTTATCTGAAATTTGCATTTAACTGGTTTCCTGTGGTTTTTATTTACTAAGTCTTGCAGTCCTACCCCAAGAGGCCTTTCTTGGCTTTCTAAATAGCACCCTGTTTATTGCTTTTATTACTCTTAATCTTATGATTAATTTATTTGCTTACCTTGTTTATTTCATAAGGTGACAAGACCTGAGAAAAATGATATTTTATATAATGTTCAGTGGAATAATCCTTCTTAGCACATAGGCAATTAATATATAGTTAACTAATGAGTTAATTAAATCAATGTACTGCTTAAAATATGCACTGCAATTGGTTACAAAAGCCTAAGTTCTAAGCTGGCCTCTTACACTTGACAGCTAATGATAGATATATGCAGATTACATAACTTTTCCAAGGGTTAGATTTTTTTTTCATCTCTAGATGGGAAAAATGCCAGCTCTGTCTGTTTCTTTTTTTTTTTTTTTTTTTTTTTTTTTTTTTTT
>NW_004955407.1:9896538-9943941 GCF_000276665.1 Chinchilla lanigera
TTTTCTTCCAGTACCAGGAATTAAACTCACAACCCTATACTTGCCAGGCAGGCGCTTTGCCACTGAGCTAAATCCCCAGCCCCGTGCTCTGTCTGTTTCTAAGATGTCTGAAAAGACTGACTGTTGTTTTTCAAAAATATTTTTGTTTTTATGACAGTTCTGAAGATAACCAATCATATCATGAAAACACAATAACTATAATCATTAATCTAAACTGGTCAGTTTACTTGCTAATTTCTTATAAAACAGAAGGTAGAAGGTGCCGGGTGTGGTGGTGTATGCCTATAAACCCAGCACTTGGGAGGCTGAGGCAGGAAGATCACTGCAAGTTCAAGGCCAGCCGGGGCTACAAAGTGAGTTCAAGACCAGCCTGAACTGCATAGTGAGACCCTGTCTCAGAAAGACAGAAGAAAGGAAGTTAGATATCATGCCTCAGTGTAAGTCAACACTTAAAGTACAGCTTCAGTAGGAAAGGAATTGTGAAATATCATTCAAAGAAACCATTTTTTACTTACTGCAAATTCCTTGCTATCATTTTGGACACGGTCAACAAAAGGTTATGGGGAACTGAATTAAATGTTGTAGATGTTTTTCTGATTTTTCACTGGTCATTGAGGAAACGTGTCACACTAAAATTTTAGTTCAATAAGTAAAAGAGCTAATTCTGTCAATGTGAGAGCATCTCAGAGCTGCCATGACAGGGAAAGGTGCTACTGCAAAATCCTGAGGTGCCCAGAAGGAATGAGTCTATAGGAAAGATATACAGTCTCATATTCCCATATTCTCTGGGCTATTTTCCAACTAAACTTGTGGAATGAGACAGCTGTGCCCTTTAATCTGTTCCCTGTTGCCTCTTTATGTGGTTAGTTCCAAATGAGATATTTTGCCTGGTGCTTGGATTGTCAATTTATGAATTCATGTCTAGTTCTGTGGAAGTACAATGTGTTGGTTTAATATTTATTGATCTCTCACAATATGTTAGGAGAGATACAGAAAATACAGCATGGTCTTCAAATTCTAGAAATTTATATTTTAAAGGAAAGTACTATATGTTGGCTACAAATACATATATTACATACACAAACACATTTGACTTTTTTGTCAGTGTCTATTTTTAAACTGCCTTAGTCTGATATGACAAATTCAGAATAAGTACTTTAGGAGAAATGGGGGATCAATAGTTTTAATGAAACCTATCTCCCCAGCCGAAGTGGTTAGATTTTCTGATGGCTCCCTGCCAGAATGCTCCTGATGGAATTACTATAGGACAACATATATTTAGTAAATCTTTTATGGAAAAGAAACAAACTGAATATCCTTCTTTCAATCTTTGGAAGTTAGACAATTTTCTTTTTCAGAAATTTCCTATCATTATACAGCTTATGAAAAGTAAAATAAATAGTTTCTTAATTGATGTTCTTAACAAGTTGCACAATGAAATCCTAATGAGAAAAGAGGCCAGAGCTTCAGTAAGGTAGCTATCACATGTAAGCTATTAATATGTCAGCCTTTTCCTCTCTAAGTATGATTATCAATTATTCACACAAAAATTGAGGCTTCTAAAAATATACTATTCAAGTGCTCATATGAAAAAATTCACATAAATTAAAACCCAAGTTTTGCTGCATCCACATTGAGTACTAAAGAAATGTAAGAAAAAAAAAATCTAATGACATTGTGCCTTGAGAGGTACTTTTGAATATGTATTAGTGTTGTTTAGGAATTGGGCAAAACCGATCATTTCAAATGAGCTACGTATTTCTGTAAAGCCCCCACCAAGACATACAGAGAAATTAGGGTGACAACATAGGAAAATATAATAGCTAGTGACATAGTCTGTTGAAGTATCCCGGAATATAAATGAATTTTCCAATAATGCAAGGAGGTGTATATGACCCATAATGACATAGGGGACAGTAAAGAAGTGCAATTGAAGAAGCTTTTTTTTTTCAGCAAACTATTCTCAGTAGAGACAGTTGCTTCTGGATGATGGAATATGTGTTAGGACTAGTGAATTGCACAGGGTTTTTCTTTTAATTTTTTGTTTTAGCTTTTTGAGACAGGGTCTCACCATGCAGTTCAGGCTGGCCTTGAGCTAACTTTGTAACCCACACTGTTTTCAAACTTGCTCTGATCCTCCTGCCTCAGCCTCCCAAGTGCTGGGATTACAGGCATGTGCCACCACACCTGGCTGCACAGGTTTTATCACAACTGTGCTTTGAAATTTGTTATTGAGCAATAGGTACTGTGTATGTATATCATCATGCTTATGAATAAGGCACATTTCCAAGTCTACATGTTGACACTGAAAAAGTGTGCAGAACCATATTTGCAATAAAAATTTGTATGTGCAATAAACATCTACTCTTACACAGAGAAAATCACTGTTCTCAGCAGGAAGGAAGGAGTCTAAAAGAACATAGTGCTCAAAATATCTAAAAGGAAAAAAGTAAATTGAAATCAGTGAATATAACTTTCAAATCAAATTGCTTCTATTAAAAACAATTATTTTAAATGAACTTTTATATATCTGCTGGAGCTTGCACTAGGGAAAAAAAACAAGTTAAAAGAAAAATTATTAAACTAGATCAACAGACTTAATTTTAGTAACAAAAATGCTATCACAGGGGCTGGAGATTTAGCTCAGCGGCACAGCATCTGCCTGGCAAGCACAAGGTCATGAGTTCAATTCCTGGTACCAGAAAAAAAAAATCCCAACCCCCCCCCAAAATGCTATCACATTGAAAATATTATTAGATTTGTACATAGGATCTAGCAGAAAAAGAGTAAAGTAAAAGTCACCGAGGGACAAGATTCTGTGTGTAAGCTAAAGAAATACAATTCTAAAAGAAAATAAACATAAATTAGATAAAGTGTAAGTACACCATCTTCCCCGCTTTTGTTTGGTACTGAGGATCTTGTACTTGCCAGGCGGGCGCTGTGCTGCTGAGCTATGTCCCCAGCCCCCTGTTTTTCAATGTATCAATTATTTTCTGGCTTTGCCTTCTTAAAAATCATAGTGCATGATGAGAAGCAGTAGTGAGCAGTAATACTGAGCACATGGAGGCTTCAGGGAGTGATCTCTAAATATAGTTTTTGTCTTAGGGAAAAGAGCTCCTTGGAAAATATGCTCCTACATGGTCTGGGTAAGAAAATTTACAAAGTAAAAGATGATCCTGGACATTTTTTTTTTCCCCAAGAGCATGGAAATTATCAACGTCCTTAAGAAACCGTGCAGGGATGGCGAACCTATGGTAAGCATGCTGCTTTGGGCTGTTTGTTACTGAAAGTTCTAAAAAGTTCACCATCACTGAATTATAGGACCCAAACTGAATGGCCATTTACCATACCTGAGGTAACTGAAGCATCACATACAGAGGGTGACTCACAGCAGCAGATGTAATTTGTTATTCTGAGGATAACTGCATATTTGTGATCAAATATCGTTATTTTATTTTCTGTATAATTCATTTTCAGAGCAGATATACCTGATAAGCACTGAAGGACCCCATGTAGTTGGAGAATGGTAGATTTAGAAAGTCATCTTTCGTAACCACTAATGAAATAATTAAAAAAGACATGACCTCAGACTTTCACGAAACTATCTGAAAAAAGGCCGGAGAATAGAAGATAAAGCAGGATGACAACATCAGAGTTCATCCATCAAAAGTGCCATTTTAAGTGTTAGAAAATTAGAATTTATGTGCTATCTGATATGCTGAAATATGACACACACAATATATTAACATAAAATATTTTCGCCAAATGGAACATCGTATTAATAAGCACTTTACATAAATTATTTTATAACAAATACACAGGACAGATGTACATATTTAAAACAAAACACCAGGTAGATGAAATCAGTCAAATTCTACATGAGAAATGATCCAACTTTTGAACACTTTTAAAGAGTATAAATATGGGAAAGGTAAATCTATCATATACAAAAATATATGAAATAAACACAAATGTGTTTAAATTTCTTTTCTAAATTTTGTGTTACTGGGGATTAAATCCAGGGCTACTCTGCCACGGACTTGTATTTGAACATTTTTATCATTACTTTGAGACTGTCTGTAATTAAGCTTAATTGTCATTTTGACTGGATTAAAAGACACATAGAGAGGGATTGCATCACGAAGACCCAATATTCATTAGTGGATTTACCCACCAATATGGAAGCAGATGTGCTTTTGGGAGGGTGGGCTGGGGAAGGGTGGTTGGCGGGTGTGGCTTTGAAGGCTTACCACTCTTTGGCACTCTTCCCTGATTTTCTGCTTCCTAGAAGCCATGAACTAAGCAGCTTTGCTCTATCATGCTCCTTCCCCTTAATGCCTTTTTTTTTTTTTCTTGGAACCAGCCACCCATAGATCGGCCTCTTGAATTCCTGAGCCAAGATAAACTTTTCTCTTTTAAATTGCAGGTGTCAGATATTTCATCCCAGCAAAGGGAAAACTGAGTAATACAGACAAATTCTGGCTAAATTGTGATTGTCCTTACTCAGGCTCCAAAGTAGTTGAAATACAGGCATTTGTCACCATATTTGGCTAGATCTTGGTTGGGGTATAAGTACAAGAATGTTTGTAAGACAAATACAGAAATTAGAATACAAATAAGGTCTTAGAAAGCACTTTTTCAAGAGTTTATTTTGTTGGTGATGAATGTTTCAATATGTATGAATAAAATAAAATCATATCTGGGATTTGAGGAGAAACCAAAGCAGAAAAAAAAAGGAATAATTAAAGAAGTATTTTCCAAATACAGTAACTGAAAGCTAAATTCTGATACTACTCTGTTGTACAAATTCATAAAATATAGTGGTATATGTATAAAACATAGTTAAAACATAGATATCAGGAAAATCTTGTCATGATTAAGAGCTTTTCTAAAGAAATATCTTAGTGGTAATATTTACTTTAGCATGGAGTAACCAATAAAAAGATTACATGTATTCTAGGTAAGAAAATTAATATTTAGGAATTACTATGGAGTAAGGCAGCAGAAACAGAAGCTTATAAAAATAACAATGTTAGAGTAAGAAAATAGGGATACCATATTTCTTTATTTGTAAATTTAATGATTTGTCCTGAAATTATTTTTGATCCCTATATGGATGAATGAAACTACTTTTGAAAGGATACTGCATCCCAGTATAGGTCTTAGGTATTACTCTTGGCTATTGGCAGACATATTTTAAAATGAACAGCTGTGGTTTGCTGCCCTAGTTTTTGTCTAGGTCGTACCACTCATCAGATTTAAAACAGATTATCTTCTGTAAGTGTTTCAGCCTGGTATATTTATCATTGATCTCCAAATTCTTTGATCTCTATATACTATTAATCATATCACTGTTTATCACAATTACATATTGCCTTGCACTATTTTAATAGTTTGTATCACATTCTTCTATATATGAACCATGTTTAGTTTTTCATATTGTATTCCTTGTTTTAAGCTAAAATTGAATGCAAATTAATTTTTCTACTCACTATTATACTTTTATTTGAAACTATCTTTTTAAATATATAACTTTACATTGTTTTAAATAAATATTTATTCAAGAAATAATTTTCAATAACTAAAAATGAAAAAGTTTCAATGTACTGAATCTGATTATGCCAAACATTATGCTAAATTTATTATATGCAAAAATCATATTATTTTCCCAGGTATAGAGAACATGATAGTAATGCTCAGGAAATTTAGTTTTCATGATATTGCCAAACATATAGATATAGAAATTTAGATCTGAGCTGAGAATATAGCTCAGAGACACTGTGCCTACCTGGCAAGTGTGAGGTTGTGAGTTTGATTCCAGGTAACAAAAAATTACTTTAGATCTGATCACAATATTTGAGTAACTAAAAGGGCATGCTTCAACCATTATTTACTACTATATTTAAATTTTAAAGGCATTACCCCTTCAAAAAGTAAAATAAGTTTTAATATTGATTTCTATTTTTAAATAAATAAACTTTTTAAAATGCTGTGGCAGTTCTGACACAATATGAGACCTCTACCTGCCAGTAAATATTAGAGGCCAGAACATTATTGTTCCTTTTGTCGGATCTCTTTCTCATGACCTTCACAGGAATTATTCTTTTCTTGTTCTTAACATTACCAACGTTTTTTCCTGTGGAGTTTTTACTGAAGCTGAGTTTATTTATTTATTCACTTAATTTGTAATTGCATACACTAATGTAAAGAAAAACTCAAAAATATGGGAACACTAATAATTGGAGCAATTCTCTGGTATGAAATTAGTTTTCTAATTTAAGAAAGAGTGTTTTGTACTGTTTTCCAGAAAAAATATTTCTTCTGCCGGATTTTATTTCCTTCTCAGTGTCTTTTGCTCTAAGTTCTAGTGCCACTTTATCCATGTACATTTCTCTAGGCTGTGACTGCAGCAGGAGCACACCACAAGAATATATGTGTATGAACTATATCATTTTTTTAATTAAAAACTCTAATTACCGGGGGCTGGGGATTTAGCTCAGCGGCACAAAGTCTGCCTGGCAAGCGCAAGGTCGTGAGTTTGATTCCAGGTAACGGAAACCTGCCCCCGCCCAAATAAAACAAAACAAAACAAAACAAACCTCTAGTTACCATTATGTCTTGAGAGATTAAGTCTCCCATGCTAAGACACAGAATACTGTGAGTATCACCAGTAACTTCCCACTAGTTCATTCACTAAGCTGTGTGTAACGCTATCATGCATTTCAGCGTCTATATGAGGAAGCACACCTATCTCTTTGCCTGCAAGAAAAACACTGATGTGCAATTTTTTAAAAGGCTTTATGGGAAAATACTCAGGAACACCTAGACTTTCTTTTAGGAATGTCCAGTAATGAAAACACAGAATTCTGCTTATGAAGCTCAAGACAGGGATCGAAACCCTCTTTGTTTCTTTCCCGCCAAACCTATCTTCTCCTTCACATAAAGGCAGGAAATATCACCCCATTATTGTCGTTTCTTTCCCCCTATTCAGCTCAGTGCAGAAGAAATGTTGCTGCTGGTGGTGGTGGGGTCCTTTCCTTTCCTCTGAACCCAGCACAGTGAGACCCACATAGTCAGGATTCTGGCCACTAAATAGAGGACGTGCTAATATAAAGGAATTGCACGATACAAATGGAAAATAAGAAACAGTACTTCCACCTTTGTGTTTTATTTTAACTAAGAAACTGCAAAATCTTTGTTATAGCTTATTTTCTCCAATGTTTCATTGATTATTTTCTTCAGCTTCCACATCATGTTTGCTTCCTTGCACTCTATTGCCTTGTGATATGTTGTTTCTACAACTATAAAAGTGTGTGATTTTCTTCCACCATCTGCAAAGCTTCAACCCAAAACCTGCAGATTATTCTGTTAATAAACAGCCCCTTCAAAATGCAAAGTTATCCAGTATTATAGAAAAGCCACAGAAGCATAAAATACTACTAAATATTCTGATTGTTATGGTATAACAAGTTTTCACAATGCTTCAAGCAATGACCTACCTTTTCCCCTAGAATCAAAACTTACAGTCTCCTCTTTAAGAATGCCCTTCTGGGTTTTCAGAGAAGACAGCATCAGTCTCAGTCTTTATAATTTTGAAAGTAATTGTTTAAGCCCATCTTCAAATCACAATCTCCATTTCCCATCTTCCCAAAGACACTAATCTAGAGACTCAGGACCATGTGATCATTTGTGTTTGAAGCATGTACAGTAAATTAGGTCTCTCATATTGCCCACACACATCTAAAATGCCCCAAAGATAGTAGAGGTTTAAAAATATGAAATAAATAGTTAATGTCTGCATTTAAATGCATGTTGATGCTAGGAAATCTCATTGAATGTATTTATTATATATTTGAATATTAAATATTAATTCAGAAAATGATTATTGTGAAAATTAATATTTTTGGGTATTCTCATATTGAAGGAGTTTTCATACTATTTATTCCCCAAATGTGTCTATTTTCTATACAATTATGGTGACATTAACCAACAAAAACATCTTTTATCCAGGAGCTGTTTCAACCACTTAATTCATTTTGATTTCTGTGATTTGTCTATCTTATTGAATTCTATGGTCTTGACTATAAAGGGACATACATATATTATTTTACTCACCTATTATTGACAGAATCAATGACATAAAATAAAAGTAAATAAAGAATATATCAAAGTTTATGCCATCAAAAATGTTAATTGGTAAGTTTAATATTGTAGCAGATTATAGTAAAAATCTTCAATATACTTAGTTGATAATATGCATAATTTATATCAAAAGTATTTGTGCTCTAAATAACCTATTCATGATCAACTGTCAAGGGGCTGGGGATTTAGCTCAGCGGCAAAGCACCTGCCTGGCAAGCGCAAGGTCGTGAGTTCGGTTCCCAGTACTGGAGAAAACCAAACCAAAAAAAAAAAAAAGATTCAAGTCATACACTAAAGGTGTCAATTTTAAAAATATATAAACCTTCACCATATGTTCAATAATATTAAGAAATTTAGGATTTTTGCTTACATTTGCTTCTCACTTTTTGTTGTACCTGTTGTTGTTGAAGATCATTAGTTATTAAAATTTCCATATGAACAAAAAAAAATTATTTTCTGCTGACTGATAGTACAGAATTTCGAGGTGTTTTACTTCAGATCTATGCATCGATCTTCCCAGTAGTGTGCATGACTATGTGACAAACTGCTTTGTGTTTTGCACTCTCCAGCATCACACATTCCAATTTCTTCTCTCTAGAATGATACAATCTGGGGACCAACTAAATCTCATTTCACTTTCATCTTCGTGAACATTACATTGAATTTTGAAAAGCCAAGTTTGAAACAAAACTTTACAATTAACAGAGTTAATACTGCATATTTTAAGTTGTATACGGTGTATCTATAACACTGATAATTTTGGAAAGAATTTTGATAAAGGAACAGACTTTTCTGGATTAAGAACTACTTTCAAATGACATTTTGACTGTCATCTGCTTTCCAATGCTAAATTTCCAGGGTCATGTTTTAAGAGAGCTAGAGTATAAATGCTACGAAAATCAACAGTCAAGTCCTTAAAAGTTTCTGAAAGGTTCAGTCAATAACTAAAATGAGAAGTAGAATAGGAGGAAAAGTATGAATGTGTATGAAGGTACACTTTAATTTTTTTCTTCGTTTGGACAAGTTTGGAAAGTTTTTAATTTAAAATCCAGGAAGAAGCTAAAATTAATATCTAAAACAATGTGTGAAGATGATAACACTGTTTTAATGCTTTTCATTTACTTGGAAATATTTACTAACTCCTCACACATTGTAAAATGTCTTAGTGGAAGTTGTCACTGAAATTTCTAATAATATACATTGTATTAGCATGCTACTTCTCTTACATTAAGTGGCAGGTGTTCCACCAATTCTGGGTGTGACTCTCTTGCATTCAATTAATACAATGTTATCTCCATTTATGAACTTAATTTATTTTACAATTTGGGGGAAGATGATTGTTTTCATAATCTTTAATTGTTTTATTTTAAAGAAAAGAAAACTGAACAATAAAAACAATGGAATAAAATTTTAAACAAGATTGTAGGACAGTAAAAATGGTTAGTACATGGTGTATTCTTATCTTCAAAGTAATTGCTCATTTTACAAGGTATTGGCATGAGAAACTGATCAAGCATTATAGACATATACATTTCTGTCCAATGAGCTAATAGCAATTAGTAGTCTAACTACTTTAACAATCTTGTATGCTTGTGTGTGTGTGTGTATATATATATATATGTATGTTTATATTTTTTCCTTTTCCCTTTCTTCTTTTCTCCTTTCCCCCATTACAGTTTCTCTTTCTTTTTGAGCATTTTCTTCCCATTTCACAATATCTATTGTACCTTTTGGGTCTGATTTAATCTTTCAGCTTCTTACACTAGTGAGACAATACAATATTTACACATGTGAGACTGATTTATTTCACTTATAGATATGGACTCAAGTTGCATCCGTTTCCCTATAAATGTTTCAAGTTTACCCTTCTTTACAACTGGGTAGTATTGCATTGTATAAAAATAGCACAACTTTTTTATCCATCCCTCAGTTGATGGACATTTGAGTTGTTTCAAAGATTTTGCTATGACAAATTGTGCTGCTAGAGCAAGGGTGCACATATATCACTGTCATATGTGTTTGTATTCGTGTGAGGAAGATGGCCAGGGTCATATTTTCCACCTGATGCAGAATTTATGAAAGAAGTAAAATTTTCCCACTAATTTTTGATTGCAAACTGAATTGTTTGCAAACAGAAGTGTTCATGAGTGGAAGCATTACTTATTATTTTCTGATATTTGAGGAGGTGATCTTAACAAATCACTCTGCACAATTCCTCATTGTTTTATGCAAGTCATTCTAGACAAACTTGTGAGTCTATCATTTATATTAAGTAATGTGCAGATGATAGTTGATATGTGGCCACATTATAATAAAAACCTGTAAATCTAGTTAATAAGATATTCTGGAATAATGACATTGGAATAAGAAGGAGGGTCTTATGGTCTGTCTCTGGATGTCCCACCAAAGCCTCATGAAGTCAGGTGGGCTTCTAGAGTTTATGATTGATTCATAGTCCAGTGTTGGAATATTGGATGTGAGGGCTATACCTTCTCTGGAGAGGGTAGTTTGCATACAACATAGGGAGGGGGAAGGGGCTACTTGCTGCCACTCCTCCTTTTTGCTTTCGCTGCTTTTGCTGTCTTCTGTCAACATGAACTGTTGCTCTCTGCCATGTGCCACTCTGCCTTGGAGAGAGCTGACACCTCCACAAACTGTGAGCTAAATAAACTTTTCCTTCCCTAATTCTGGGCATTAAGTATTTTGTCTCAGCAAGGAGAGAAAAGTAATTAAGACAGAGTGACAGAATAACAGGCAGGTAACATACTCAAAAAGAGTAACTTTTGTCTCCAATGTTTAACCCTATAAATTAAGTTAGCACAATAGCCATAGACTTGCTGTTACATGAACGTTTTTTAATATCTAAATCATGTACATATTCCTTGGATGCACTGAATGTGTTAAAATACTGCTCTTGAAACAGCTTTATGAGGTCTAATTCACTCTCTCCATTTCCTAGGTAAGAAAACTGTGCTCAAATAAAGGCAATATTTGCAGAAAGTTGCATAGAACATCATTGAAGGGCCTGAAATTTAAATCTAGATATGTTTTGTTTTAAATGCTATGAATTCCTATATTGGCTTGGTTTCTATAGTCCAAAACCTTTCCACTTTTTCAAATATGCTGTGTTACAGCTTGTGTCTAGAAGTCACCCCAAAAGCCTCATGCAGTCATACGTGGGGTGGTATCACAAGTGGCTGAAGCTAGAGTGTGTGATTGATTCATGGTGCCATCCTAGGATTAAGGGCAGGGTTGACCAAATCAATCAATTGATTGGCTTGGCACTACTCTAGTCCTGGAATCCTGGATCCAGTATAAGGGACAGAAAGAGGCTACCTCCTGCCTGCCATGAACTCTTTCTCCTCTCCTTTCCCTGAACTGTTTCTCCTTCTGACTGACATCCACCCTTCCTTGGAGTCAACCAATTATGGACTGAAATGTTTACAAAGTATGAGCTAAGTAGATCTTTCCATCTTTAGCTTTAGGTGTCAGGTGTTTTGTACCAGCAAGAGAAAGACATTGTTCTGCATCCTCTATATTTACTTCACAATTAGAAATTCATTCTTCTCTATCTAGTTCTGGAAGCACTTCATGTGCCTACTTAGAAATCAGTGCAATAGTTAAACTTCCTTTGCAGCCCATAGCACCTATTACACTTTTTTGGCTAAAAGCAGCCATTAAATAAACAATTGATGATTAAAGTAATTGTTTCCATTGCTATTTCAACACAGGAGGTGGTGGCACTCTTGATTATATTTTAATGTTATCCTTTTAAGCAGTTTTAGACATAATACGAAATCCTTTTTTTAACAATTCGAGATTTCAGTTTTTAATGTGAAATTGTCAGCCAATCCTCACTCAACAAGTATACATTAAACAAACTCAGGATATATTTTCAGAATCTTCAACAGTGATTTCCATGAAAATATAAGTTTCTCCAAAAATAGATGTAAATTTACTTACTGGTCTCAGCTTGCCTTTGCCAGCACATCAGCATTTTTCCTAAGTACTTATGTGAATGTTTATCTGAAATAAGTGCATCATTTCTCAGGCATGTTACCCACATTCTCCACATGTCCTTGAGATTCCTTTATCATCCAGATCATTGTGCTGCATGTTCAGCCCTATTAGTTTTTAGCTTAATGCTGTGCAGTTTCACTCACTGATAAAAGCCTTATTGTAGTGTTTTTAATACCTACAGCGCCTCTGTGATTTTGCACAAATTAATTGTTCTTTTGTAGCTATTTCAGCGTTTTAGTACTTTGAAGCTGTTACTGAGGAGATAGAAAAGGGAAAGCTGTGGTTTACAGCACGACAGCTTAATTTACATAGGCAATGTGAAGTGGAATGATGAGGAAATTAAATCGAAGGGAAAAAAAAACTGCACTATTGAAAAACATTTGTATTTGACCTGAATGATCCAGCTTGAAAATCTACCTAAATGGAACTACCTAAATAATTGCTTTGGCCTTAGCTTAACTTATTTGAATAATAGACTAAAAGCTCATATATCTTTAAAAAGCTAGAACAAACAAGATTTATGATTGTAAGAACACTCAATTTGAAGTAAGAGATAGAGAGACAGTTTATAATACTTGAACATTTTCCAGACTATGATGAAAGAAATAGTCTAGCCCATGTGCCAATCCACAATCAAGGGGAAAAGAGAAGGGAACCATTTCAAATTACCTTGTTTGTTCTGTGAATCTAACGAACACACCTCTCTCCCTCTCTCCTGCCCTATGTGTGTCAAATCTGATGTAATCCTTTTCAGAATTCATCAGCTGGGATTTTCTATCTCTTAACATTATCATAAAGAGCTACACACTCAATTATGTGGAATGCTGTAATATTCTTTTCTTACCACTAAGAATTCTTATGGTGTATTTCTAATTAAACAAACAAATCATTTAGGTCAGTGAACTCCATACTAGGGATAAAAGAATGAGCTGAAGAAGCACAACATTTGCCTTGCTGGAGCTTATATAGTGCTTAGATATGAAGCCAAATAATAAAGACACAACTGCAAATTATATAATTAAAATAGAATTGTTGATATCAATATTAAATGATTGATTTAAAAAGTCTGAAAGACTACATAGCAGCACACTCTATATCATCAAGTAAGACTGAACTCAGTGGTTAAGGTGGTGATTTTTGTATATAAATTGGAGGCAATGAGGACATCATTATGTTTCAAAAATAGTCATTTTCCATTACCATACTTAATTGCTTTGAATGTTTTTCTTGTACTGTTTTTAGTAGAAGTGTTTCCAAATAGTCCAGCAATCACTGAGATTATACACAGTTTAACACTATTCAGAGTCATGATTGTGTTTTATTTATTTTTGTTTTTTAAAACCCAGAGTGCCAGTGCACTGGTTTAATATTTTCATAGTAATTGAATAATGTGAAGAAAAAGATGATGTTTTTAAAAGAGAAAGAAAGTTAGAAACAGGAAAATGCATGGGAGGGAGAAGGAAAAAAGGAGAGAAACAGGAGGGAGGAAAGAAAGTGGGAGAAATTGACAGTGAGGTTGGTATGAAAATTCTAATATGGAGGAAACTAATCTCATACAAAGACTTTTTAAGCTTAATTTTCAGTGATCTTTGTCTTGGTTACTTTTCTCTCATTGCTGGGACAAAATATCCGACCCCCAAAATTTAGGTAGCAAAGGTTTATTTAGCTTACAGCTTGTGGAGGTTTCAGTCCATACTCGGCTGGCTACAAGGCAGGGTGGCACATGGAAGAGGGCAGCCATTCAAGGCTGCGCAACACAGCAAAAGCAACAAGCACAAAAGGGATGAATGGTGGCAAGCAGCCTCTTCCTCTCCCTTACATGTGCAAACTATCCATCCCAGGGCAGGTGTAGCTCTCACACCCATAACCAATCAAACCCTAAAAGCCTGCCCCATGACTGCATGAGGCTCTGGAGGGACACCCAGACGCAAACCATAACAATGCTGTTATAGCTTCCTCCTCTCCTAAGGTTATGTTTTTCAGAACTACAGTTAGTAGAACAGGTGATAAATACGAAATTAAAGAAAAGAATAGTTGCCTAAGAAACTATCAACAGCTTTGGTTTTAATAAAAACTCTTAGGAAGAAGAACGTATTTCAAAATATGAATGTTACCAATCAATTTTAACACCACGTGGGCATTCAAGGACTATGTAAATGGTTTACATATATAAAGATGTCCATATCACAGCAACTCCACAGCAACTGTACTTACCTTAAACAATTTGTTAAAATATGAAGTAGTTAGTATATTTATTTTTAAAATGGGTTTGATTTTAGGATCATTCTATACTTTAAAAATTGTAATGTATATTACATAAGCAGAATTTTCCAACCGACCTAATGTGTAACTTCCAAATTTTATGTTCTCAGAACTTTTAGAAAATTTCCAGCTCTCAAATATCCTTATGTAATGGTGATTCTACTCATTGTTCTACACCCATTTTGTTTATATGAATTTCTGCAAAGCTCTAGTCATAAATATTTTAAGCTTTGCACATAAGTTATCTGTCATAACAATTTAACTCTGCTATTATAGGACAAAGATTGTCATAGATAATAAATAAACAAATATCTGCATTCTACCATAAGGTTATTTGCAAAAATGAGAGGCATGATATATTTAGCCAAAAAGTCTTAGTATGGTGGCTCCTTTTCCGGATAATGGGGAAGGTTTTATAAAAATTTCACATACTTGTAAGGGTACACATTTATTTTTATATTAGTTTTCATTATTTGAGAGATGCTGGAGATTAACATTTGTTCATCAGGCAATAAAGTATAGAGAAAAAATAAACAGTAAATTTATAAATTCCATAGTCTTGAATTGTTAACAATTTGAAATATGCAAAACTAAGCAGTTTTATTCATTAACTCAAACATTTAATATTCTTGACATTTTGGTAGAAAAGTTTTAATAGAACAAACCCTTTTTATTCATTCCTCTTGAATACTTTTACATATGAACACTGTTTAGTATATTATACTAACAAAGCATTAATGACTTGATTTGAAATTTGATTGGTTACCCATAATATTTAAAATCACTATGTCCTTGCTGTTTGATCTTAGACGTTTCTGTCTTCTTTTTGTTTGTAAGACTCCTGCTACCTCACTACTCTTGTAAGTCTTAAGATTGACCACCCATGTGTGCCCTCTACCTCTATGGACTGGTAATAATTCTAAAGTGTGCAGTGTAGCCCATGTTTCCAGCTTCGTTCTTTGCTCACAATAAACTCAATGCTATTTCTCTTCCATTTTGCTCCTCAAAGTTTTGTGTGAGCTCTTCCTCTTTTGAGACTCCCTAACATAGTATGAGCACTAAATGTGTTTTCTTTATATCCATCAGTGAGTGGATTTATGACACTTGTCTCTACATTGAAATAAATTCCTGAGGAAGCGGCCATGCCAGCCGGCTGTTTAAAATATCTCCTTATTTCGAGCACTGTTAACAACACAGAAACTCACTCTGAGTGATATTACACAGGGAGACACTAGTCTGAGAAAATCCGACACTGGGACAGTTCTCTGGCAAGCCACACTTTGCTCTAAAAACTGGGTAACATCAAAGAAAATTGAAGTCTGTAGTTGACTGAGAATGTAGCAGCACCTCTTAACTAGAGAGGCTCCAACTCCTTTTCCTGACAAAGGCCTAATTCTAAAAAGCATCCAAGTTTTCATGCAAACTGTTACTTATCATGCAAATGTTTACTATCATTCAGAAAATATTCACTTTTCAACAAAAATCATTAGCTATCCCAAGAAACAAGAAGAATAAACACACTATGAAAAGACAAAGCAATTGATACAAGCATATACCACTGCCGGAACAATTGCATAGGGAATCTTCATAATATGATGAATGTATGGAGAAGGGGGAAACTTGCCCAGCATAAGAGACTTCAGGGAGAGACAAAAAATATAAGAGACAATTAAGTGCAAATGCTAGAAATGCAAAGCACTTTAAGAGATGAATACATTTTTGACATAGTCTTTCTTATACTCAACAAACTAATATCTTGAAGTAGAAGATTAATTGATACTATACAAACTGAAATGCAAAAAAGTAAGAGAACCAAACGAAATCATCCAAAAGAAATAGTGCATATCAAGCAATCTTTCATTTATGTGATAGGAATTCCAAGAGAAGTTCTTTTTCATGTTTTTCAAAATGGCTGAGTAACCAAACCACACAATGAAGAATAAAAACATAGATAAAAATATAGACTATAAATTCTGCATTTATATATTAAAATTCACAACTTATTGAAAATTGTCATGGTATGGTAGCAGGTCATAAACAGAATTAAAGTAATTCTGAAAAGGGTTTTTTTCAATCTGAGGATGTAAAAAAAAAAAAAACAAAAAAAATGGAATTCTGATCTCCCCATAACATTCTTCAGTATTTCTAGGCATTTTTATTGTTTTCAAACTTTCCCTACTACTTATTGATTGTTAGAAATAGGAGATTATTATCATACTCTTTTCTTAAGTTACATTCCTAGAGGTGGTATTTCTCAGTCTAACTGTAAGCAGATTTTACCTTTTGATTAAAACTCCTAAAATATCCTCCAAAATATAGCAATTTTTTCACATTTTGCCAAATATGGGATAATGTTCATGTATTTTTTTATCAATTATTAAGTGAGCATTCTAACACACTTATTTCTATGTGTATATATAAATTTTCAGTTGTTCCATTGTTTCACTTTTCTGATTTTTCTATGTAGTTATGACCTTTTACATTAATTTATGAAATGAATGTCAGCAATTTGTCCATTATATTGCAAATATCTTTCTATGTTTCAGTTGTTATGTGTTTTTCTTATTTACAGTTTGATTGCTTATACAATAATGTAAATATGAGTCCCATAATTTGGGGGTTTTATTTAAAATTTTGAATCCTTTCCACTGCCACAGGAGTAAACATAAATGTTTTTCCTACATATGTTGAGATATATGTGTAGATTTTTAAAATGCTTGTGCCTGAGTAGTTCACTCCTAATATATTAGCTAAAGTAATCCTTAAAATATGAGAAATTGTTTTCTCTCTTCTCAAGCCTATTTCTTATAAAGTTCTTAAAAAGAAATCCCCTTAAAATTAGGAAATAAGAAGAACATTTTTAAACAGGAAGAAGATCAAGGAAAGGAGGAGTGTGAAAGGAAGAAAGGGAAAGGGAAAGAAGGGAACAGAAGAAAATGACACAAAGCTTTTGCAAGTGGGGAAGGAATGAAAGTCAAAGGTAGGGAGGTGGAATTGGGCAAAGAGAATCAGGATATATTAGGTAAAGTTATAAATTCCCTATGGCGAACTTATTCATTATGTATGACAAATATGTATGAAAAAAAATAAGTTAAAAATAAAAACAAACGCAAAGGCTGGCCTCTTCTTACTCATACCTCACATCTCACTGTCTACGTCAATCTCACTCTCTTTTAGGGATTCTGGATCATACTAAATACATTCCTCAGTCAAGGCCATCACCACGGACACTTTTCCTGCAGTGCCTTCTCCCACCACCATCTGACACAGCTGCCTCCCTCGCTCACCTTAAGTCTTTTGTAAGTTTCAATCTTAAATGTGCTTCAAAGACTCTTTCTATCTAAGCATCCCACAAAAACCTATCTGGTGAGGGGTTTGTTCCCAACCTATGGTGCTATTGGGAAGTTGTGAAATCCAATCTGGATTATTCAGAGGTAAAATGTAGAGATGGGCAGTTGGACAGATCACTGGGCTTATGCCCTTGAAGCAGACATTAAGATCCAGTCCGCTTACTGGTTTTCTCTTTGTTTACTTGAAACCAAATGTGATCAGGCCCTCTCTTCTAGATGCTCCGCAGTGGTGTTCTTCCTCTCCACAGTCCCAAGGAGAACAAGGCCAATCACACAGCTCTAGCTGTGAAACTGAGAGCCAAAATAAAACTTTCTTCCTCTTAACTTGTTCATCTCAGTTATCTTTTTCACAGGGATGAAAATCTGGCTAGCACAGTATGAGCAAATATAACCTTCATTATGATAATCTTGCTAAGCATAACAGTAAAATTTCTCTCACACTCTCATAACATCCAGAATATGTTTATCATTCTACTCAAGGCTGTTGTCTTCAACAAGACACTTGCTTCTAATCTGGATTATCACAATGACTTTCTGACCACTTTGTCTACTTCTGTCCTTTTCTGTCATTCTCAGTACATTATCAAAGGGCTTGCTGCTGTAATGAAAACACGTTACACCTTCGTCCTAAACGTTTTATACATCCCCTTCCTACTTTGAACAAAAGCCGACAATCATACCCACAAGCTACCTTGAGGATGCTCTATAGATTCCTAGATCTGTTTTTCCTTTTCTTGTCTCTACTTCAACCACAATGACAGGTTGTTTCTTCAATACTTTAATGATTTTGTGAGACAGGTTCTTGCTATGTCACCCATGCTGGCCTCAAATTTGTAGCAATCCTCATGCTCAGCCTCCTGAGTGCTGGGATTACAGTCACATACCATCACACCTGGTTCATAAACATACTCACTTTCATATATAATTTTAAGCTTAATTTTTTTCAGATATTAAATACATATAATTTTGTATGTTATTTATTTTACAGTATTCAGAAATTTGTGATAATATGATTCCACATTGGGTTTTTTTTTCCAATGACAGAGTATTTATTTCCTTACATTTTTTGAAACCTCTTTTTAGTAAAATTCTTTACTAAAGAATTTACTGTTTTTTAAAACCATCCCTTCAAAAGGTATTATTCCTCTAATGAAATATTTCAATTGTGTCTTGGTTTGGTTGTTTTATTTTTGCCATTGTTCTAATTAGTATATGTGTGCAATATGTAGTAATTATATTCGTCTTAGGGAACTGAAACACACACACATTGCATTTTGATCATTTTAGATACATCCTTCACCCAGTGTTTACAGATGATCATCCATCTGCATCAGAACACCTTTCTATCAGAGACGCAGATTTCGTCTACACTCCTATCAGCCCTCTGCCCAGTTCCCCTTTATTCGGGAACACTCCAGATCACCCTTAGTGAAAAGAGAAGTTCTGAAAACCTCCACTTGCTGTCAGCTTTCTATTTTTTAACAGACTGTTGAAATGTTCTAGCACTAATTTGCCAACTCACTCTTTTAGAATGCATATTTTTAAGGACAGATACTTTCATCTATTTTATTACTAAATCTCCAGCTCAAAGGAATAATACATAGTAAATATAAATGTGTCCTTGTTAAGTAAAAAATTCATATATTAGAGTGTTATTGTGTACAATTTTTCTTGTGTAGTTATCAAATATACTTGTAGTATACCAAAATCATTTGTATAATTAGAACAAAACGTAAATAAGTGACATAACATATAAAAGATTTAGGAAAAATGTATATGTGACAGTATTCATCATTATTATATCTGTTCTGTTTTGTGATTGTCAGTTTTCTTCAAATTTTTGTGTGAAATATTGTTTTCCTGTCATTATTCTTTTTTGGGTATTTTGGGTTGTTTTTTTTTTTTTGAGATAGGTTTTTGCTATGCAGTTCAGGTTGACGTCTAGAGCAGTGATCCTCCTATCTCAGCCTCCTGAGTGCACGTCAATATTCTTTAAACATAAAAGTATTCAACAACTACAAACAACCAAGCTGACCCCCAATAACTTCTTTCATCTCTATGAAGATATTTATTTGCTTATTTTTTTCTGAATGATGCTAAAGCAAAATATGGTTGCTAATTGGGATAATACTTGTACTGTGCTCAAGTGTAAGGGCTGATAGTTTTGAATGAAACTATAAAAATAGTTTCACTGAGTTACTTAAAATATGTGGATATAATATATATATATATATATATATATATATATGTATTTTGATATGGTTTCCATGCAGACATTGAAAATAATTTGTTCCTACAGGTGTATCTTGTCTCTTTATAGTTTCTTTTTTCTGTTGACTTATGGCTTTTTCAAACATTGCTTACGTTATAAAAATATAACTAATGTAGATTCTTGTTTATTGCTTCTTTATGTTTTTAACTGTCACAATAATATATTTAAATTAGAAAAATAGAATAATTATGTACTAATCTAGGTGCCTTACTTAATGGCAAAAAAAAAAGAAATTAACTTCTATTAAAATTGTTACCTATGCACGCTATCCTTAATTAAAGTTTAAAAAAAATTCTTTACAAGGAGAAGGGATCTTTCAGATAGCTGACCTCTACAAGTGTTTACAACTCTTTCTAGGGAAGGATTTGATAAATGCAAATATCAAATGTCTCTCCCTATCACACTATTGTTTTAGAAGTTACAGCCGTACAAAATTTGAGTCATTGATGCAAACTCCTCTGCTCTTCTCATTCTTTTAAACTGTGTGAATTCTATCTGTGGACTTTTATTTTCCTTAGAAAAAATATTCTGTATTCCTCTTTAGTATCTGTGAAATGCACTAAATTACCAAAAGAATGAAAGTCTAGTTGTTAGCTGGAGTTTGAATCATATAAATATTTTTAAAATACTAAAAAGTTTGACTTAGGGCACTTTAATATTATTTAAAACTGATTTAGATTTTTCATTGTCATAGTATTTTTATTTACCATAGTAATTATCAACTTAGATATATATGTTATATAAGTGGTTCCTTGGTTTATGAATTTAATTCTTTCCATAATTCTGCTCACAAACCAAATTGGATGAGAACAGATAAAATTTCCCAGAAGGACAACATTGTACCTAACCATTGAAATTGATTTGGTTCTTGTCTAATTTGGTTTGTGATCAGAATCGTGGAAAAATTTAAGTTAGTGAACCAAAGTACCATTGTATATGATATGTATATATTATACATATGCATAAACATAATAAAGTATTACATAAACAATGCAGAACTGCCTCTTAGGATCTAAAATTTGACACATGTTGACTTCCCAATCCTGAATATCAGCCTTGAATATGTCCCCAAAGACAGTGGATCAATGTTCTAGATAGAATACGAAATCTATGCAGAAGATATGTAAAATATACATCATATGCATGTAGATATATATATGCACAATTATGATTGTACATGAATAGCTTGATATTATGGTTATTAGTTTAAAAATTAAAATCAGTTTTAAAATATTAAAAATGCACCATACAGATTTAATGATTAAGAAGATTGTCGCAGATGCATAAGGAAGCGTGTTATCTGTTCCTTGTGTTATTAGTGATTCATTAACTTGAGCATGTTCAGTGGTAGCATTTGTTATTGAATACAAATTAAAGCTGATTCTTTTTCTTGAAATAATATTTAGTAAAGAAAATGCTTTAAACTTGTGTACTGTGGTTAAGCAATGTCCAACTGCCACAGTTATTACCAAAGGTTTTAGCCCATATCAATTAGAAAAACAAATCTCACTGCATAATTTTATTCTTAACATATTTTTGAAATGCAGAATTATAGCTTTAATGCCCTCTGATAAGACAATAAGCAGTGCACCCACCAAGCATTACTTTAGAAAGCTTTTTCTCTACTACACTGTTTTTACCACAGTTACTGCATTATTATTTCCATATCTCTGAGGTCAAATTGAAAGAGAGTTTCGGAGAATAACTACGAGAAACACCTTGAGCTAAGTGTAATGGAGGTTGACTTTGAGAATCCCTTGGTCAAACTTAAAATTGGACTTTTATTTAATCATATTCAAAGAAAAAGATAACAGTGCATTACTGGAAAATCTAAGGCATTAGCATTTTAGAAATTCACAGCAGAGGCAGCTATTCAGGGAAAAAAACATCTTACTCTTTCATGTTATTAATAGTTCTTATTCTTTTTCTTCTTTTCCCTAAGTTTTATGATGCAATAATTATGAAAACACATTTATTTTAAATATTTAAAGTAAAACTAAATCACCTATTTCAGCATGATCATTTGTGTATTAAACATGCATTTTTAGTACAGTTAGGCAGAAAATCATTGGCTTGCTTATTTGAAAAATGTGATAGGAACTAGTAAAAGCCCCAGAAGTGTAGTGTACTGGGTTGGTGATGCTATCCAGCTGAAATTTGAAAACAGTCCTGCTCACCAACTCTGGGCTTCTTTCCATTTTGCTGAGTCATGTTTCATTAGGACAGCCCCACCTGTTCACTTTTATTTCAACATTGCTGTGTGCACAGGATAATGGCAGGATTATCTAGTTACAGCAGCGATGATGTGGGGTCCTAAGAGTAAAGTACTTACTCTTCAGCCCTTGACAGAAACATGCTGTCCAGCTAATGAGAAGAGTTTTTTTAATTATAAAGATTACATTTTCTAAATCAGAGGAAATTGATCTGCCTTTCCCTTTCTTTCTAAATGTATTCTATTTTAATTTTATATGTTTCAATTTTTTATTAGTACATGTTTGCAGTACATAATGATCACTTTCTTCTTGAGGATTTAATACATAATACATCTCAATTTTTTTAATTTCCTCCCCTTCCACTTTCTCCCCCTTCCTTCTATCTCTTGGTCCCTTTCCTCTTTGGAAAACATCTGTCTCCTAATTTCCTATTACCTATCTTTATTTTCTCTTTATTTATATTTTGAGTTTCTCCCATAATTAACCATGGTGTATTTACACTTGAGTGTCTGATTTATTTCACTTAACATTAAGATCTCAAGGTCTCTAACCTATTTTCCTACACATGAAAATAATTTATGTTTATTATAGAGTGACTCTCCATTATTTATAAGTATCATATTTTTATCTATTTATCTCTTGATGGGTGTATAGACTACTTCCAAGATTTAGCTGTGTTAAATTATGCTGGTATAAACATGGGTGTGGATGTGTCACTGTGATATGATGTGTTACTGTGATATGATGTGGTTAATACTTGTGAGAAGATACCTACAAAGGGAAAAGTTGAGTAAAATGAAATTTCTAGTTTTAGATTTTGAGGAATCTGCATCAATTTCCATAATGTTTGTCCTAGGTTACATTCCCACCAACAATGTTTTATTTTTGCATATCCTTACCAACATTTATTATTTGATTTCTTGATGACAGCCATTTTTTTCTGGAGTAAAATGGAATCTCACAGTTATTTTAATTTTCTTTTTTATTGGTCAAATATGTAGAAGATTTTTTCATATACTTGTTGGTCATTTGTACTACCTTTTGCAAACCATAGTCATCACATTCTTACCCAAGCAAGCTATATTACCCCAAAAACTTTATATAAATTAAATTTAGCAAACCTTAGTTGGGCAAATGTAATTCATGAGTCAGGCAGCATTATAAACCAGTGAAGGCTCAAAGAGCTTCACATAGACATGTGAACGATGAACCTTTTTATTGTAGATACAGATGTAAAACATAGATATCAACTGATTGCACATTTGCCTTGTTTTGACATGGTGTGATCAGCTGGCACCCTATGACTGGCTGCACCTCCAAAATTATAATAAACTGCAGTTGAGCTACTTGTTGTATTCCCATTATGTTTCAATTTACATACTGTATATGATTGTAGTTACCTAGAAAGTCAAAGAAAAGACATACACTGAGGCTATAGCTTCTCTGCTTTCTAACAGATATGCTGAACTTTCTATGAATTCCTTCTCCAGTTATCTGAAAAGCATATTTATTCATTTTACTTACAACTCTTCAGTCTTCCAGTTATGACTTTCCTGAATATAATATGTAAAATACCATTTGTAATTTTGCCCCATCTCTTTAATTTGTTTTCTTACACCTGAATTTGTCACCTCAATTTTCCTTGTGTAACTTTATGGCTGAAATGATTTTGGATATTTCTTACTCCCCTTGGTACAAAGATATTTTCAGTGTTCTTTTCACTTACTGAATCACTGAGTTTCAGCAAATAGTCAAAAGGTTATAGAAGTCATCCTTGGAATATAAAATTTTCTAAGGAATTCTCCAGACATCCATTCTTTTTCTCTATTTTCCTCCAGTAGTTAAACAAATAGCCTATCAGAGGAAGGAAACATAAAAGTAGACTCTAGGAAATTAAGTAACTATTTGGCGCAGAATCTATTTCCCCGTGGTTTCATGTTCTGAGATACTGAGTTTGAGTTTTTCAAGTAATACCTTACCCTAATCTTTAGCATCAGAAAAAGTATACGCATTGTTTGGATCCACATGTAGCATATAAGATTTATAAGACAATGTGATACTTTTGTTTATTACTACAACACTGCCTAGTATGTAACGGGTATTTTTTTAACACTTATTTAAATGGTTTTGTGCATCCAATAACTGAATTTACACATAAAGTAATTGAAATATATGAATTATCCTAAGATTTTCCACTTAATTAAGGAAAAATACAAAGTAATGTTTATATTTGAAACAATTTTTCCTTTGAATGACTGTTAGAGTTAGCAAATTTTCCTGATAATGGTAAGATAATGGTAATACTAATGGAGAGTGTCAGGAAGCATTTACTAAGCATCACATACTTTTTCAAAATTTTCATATTTTCCCTCCTTTAATGTTTATGATACACTTTGAAAATGCAAATCAGCATACAGTATCTCTTCTGTAGAGATAAATAGGATGAGCCAGAGGGAGAATGAGTTACTCTACATTGGGTCATACAATAATTAAAAGCAAAACATGAATTTAAACTCTGACAGTCTGGTTCTGTTTGTGCTCTTACTACTGTACACCAGTGATAATATTTCATCAAGTAATATAGGAGAAATAGGTATGTGCACAAAAATTATAAAATTGAGAAATAAAGTGACATTTGTAGATATCCACATTTTTATTTTTGGTACTTTTTATCTGAACCTACTAACTTAAGCATTTTTCCAATTAGTATCAATAATATACTTTTAGATAATTAATTAACTTTGTGAAAATAAAGAATTTCCATGAATTCCAGTTTCTCTGTCTATTTTCAAAAGGCCTTTGAAATATCTGGGTAACAACTACTTACATTCAAGTCTTGCCTGTGACCCCTGATCCCTGTTGTACATTTTTGTTCCAGTGGTTCATAATATATCTCAAAGTGGTCTCATTCCAAAAATCCCATGCATATCAGTCAGTGGGCTAATTCTAAATACTGGACATAACACATGCCAATATATCTAGTCAATTTTATTTGGGTCTTAGGAAAACATGATGGATTTCTGCAAACTCACGGATTTCCTCAACGCCCCATGGGAAACAAAAACCAAGATTCTTCTGCTATGGATTCCAAAACTTAACTAAAAATTGTATTCTTCCTGTGGGATTGTGACCTCAGTGTAACTGAGAAATACATTTCCAAAACTTAACAGAGACCTTCATTATCATCTGTATCTGATTCTTGGCCTATGCATTTTGGTTAAAGAATCGAAATTCTTCTATGGCAGGAGAAATTTGCCTTTTATTCAGATCTTTTGAGGGCTAAAATCCAAATGAGCTACGTGTTCTGAATTTCTGTGTAATAATCAAACCTCAAGATCAATGCACATAGAACACTTTCTCTTGTCATCTTCCTGAACAGAAAAGTGGTGCATTATTATAACATTGATGAGACAAAAATAAAATAAATTCCAAATAATATATTCATAATAAATAATCTGTGGCTCTCTCTCTCTCTCCTCTTTTGCTCTCTTTAATATATATAAATAAGATCCAAAAGGAACAATAGATACAGTGAAAGGTAAAGAAACTGCTCAAAAAGAAAGATCAACTGGGTTTGGAGAGAAAAGAAATGAAGGAAAGAAATATATATATATATATACAAAATAGCTAAGATAATATATATATGCCTCACTACTAGAAGATGCTAATAATTAACTTTATGCTGAATTCCATTAAAGACTTTAGGAATCAAAAAACTCTCCAAACAAACTCCATAAGCCTTTTGTTTATACATATGAAAAAGGGTACTTTGAATATAAAATCATCTAAATTAAATATTTATGTAGATAACAGCCCCTCCTGAAGCATTCTCTGTATGTAATTACATCTACACCTTAAAATCATCCTTTGCAGTAAATTTTATTGTCCTTATAATACCTGTAACACTGCTGCTGGATTTAAGATCCTAAATGCAGGCACTGGTTTATGTTGCCTAAAAATAATAAAAGGAATAAGTAGTAATAATTGATTTCAATATAATTTTTAAAAATCTCAAAGACTATTGCGTTTAAGCCTGTGGCAATTAAGAAAAAATGCTCATTGAATTTGAGAAGAGTACCTTGAAATCGTATATCAATTTAAAAATAACTGTAGTACTAAGGTGGAAAACTTTGACTTTCCTGGTCTAAATTCTGGCTTTGTAACATACTAAGGTGTGACCTTGAAAACTTACTCTTTCTGTAAAATTTACTGTTTTCAATTCATGATTTTATAGACTGAATGTTTCATGTGTTCAAGTTGAATATCAAACGTGATATCTAGAGATGGGGCCTGTGGGAAGTAATTAGGCTGTGATGCTGAACCTTCGTGAATATGATTACTGACCTTATTAAGCCGACCAAAGAGCATTGTCGTGACTTTTACACCATGAGGTCCCAATAAAAAATAAATCATCTGTGAACCATGGAAAGGGTCCTGATCAGATAATGTATCAGGTTCCATCTTGATCTTAGGCCATCCAGTTTCCATAATTTAAAGAAATACAAATGTTGTTATTGTAGGTTGCCTTGTCCAGCACATCCTGTTATTGGAGCCTTAATGGACTAAAACAATGGGAACAATACTTAAAATATCTGCATGAGGTCCTCAATGTGCATTGTTAAAATTGGTCTGACACAGTAGAAACACTCTATCAATGTCAGCTACTGATATTATTTAGATGAACTCTCAAACTCTAAAATTTGAGATGACCATAGGAGAACCTTAACTTGCTAGGCTATGCAGTGATTTTTTTCCAAGCAGAGGAACTCTGAAAGGCAGAAGTTTCATATCTACGTGGCAGTTACCTGTCACATGTCACAGCAGATCTGATCAATGACATCATTCCATATCCTGTATTTCTGCAAATTTCGCCTCTCAGCATGACTGTGTCAGCTTAGCTGTTCATATGCTCAATTCTGTGACCTTAATTCCCAATTTTGTGCATTTTTCTTTAGGCATTTCTTTTTCAATTCAGAATATTTCCTAGACACTACACTTTATAAAAGCATAATGTACTCTACATCAATTCAGAACACCTTTACTATCTTTCCATGACACTTGCTTGGAAACTAGTCAATTCTCTGCAAAACACAGCACAATCCTACAATATAAAATATTAAATTTGTTTGAAAAGTGGTAGTTTTCAAATCCCTTTACAGGAGTGGAATTTCTTTATCCTAAGTATATATAGATCAGGTAAAATCAACACTACTGTGGTGGGAATAGAAGTAGCAGTTTTAGCTCTGGCTGTTCAGTTTCTTACTCCTCTCTATTTGACAGCCTAAATATTCTGATTTGCCCAAAAGACAGCTTAAGACGTGCTGTAAGACTGCTCGTGTCTTTCTACTGGCCTTCTGTTATCTGTTCTTTCCATTTCCATTCCATTATCATACAAGATTGTCATGAACTTAGAGCAATTAATTCAAATGTAAAAAAAAGGAGAAAGAAAACTGCTTCATTTATGCCATGACTTGGGTGCATAGTTCAAATCTTCATACTAAATATACATCCACGTAATTATTTGTGCGTTTCTCTAACATTTCTTAATAGAGCCAGAAAATTGCATAATATATAAAGGGATTTTTCACTCTGAAAATATTTTATCGCAGGATCAGTGTCCTATAACATTCTGCACATGCACTTTTTTATGCCGGCTGCTCCTAAAACTTTCCACATCCACTGCCAATATGCAAAAAGCAATGTTTTACTAAGATTGGACATAATTATTTCCTCCATTCTGAGTTATTATAGGAAAGAACACAGGCCCCAATGATGTGATTTTTCATTAGTTATTCGTACTTGCAAGGATGTGAGAATAGTAATAAAGTGAAATTCCTGAAATCTGCATCCATTATTGCTCTGAAATGCAAGCACAGTGCTTTACACAGCCCAGTAAGTAGACACCACAGTAAAGAGGGCTCAGGTTCTCATAACACTGTACCTTGCACAATGACTCTGTTTACACTGCCAAATTTTATCTTCAGCATAACCCTTTGAAACAGACAGGACATGTTTAATATTCAAATCTGAAAGATAATGAAATTAGGTCTAGAGAGTTTAAGTGACATTTTTAAATCCATTCACCTCCTCAGAAATAAAACATAGAGGCTGGGGATTTAGCTCAGTGGCACAGCGCCTGCCTGGAAAGCGCAAGGTCATGAGTTTGATTCCCTGTACTGGAAACAAACAAACAAACAAAAAACAGAAATAAAACATAGATCACCTGAATCTAGGGTCCTTTTTCTTTCCACAAAAGCATTTGCCAAAAATTAAAACTTATACATTCAGCGAATATGGTGAGTTTTCAAGGTCAAAGACACAGGAGGTGATTAAATCATAAATTCAAATGGTCCATTTAAGAGAAATACGTTTTCTTACATATTTGTTAAAAACAAGACTATCTGATTAATTGAACTGAGAAGAATGAATATTAGGCAAGAAAGCTGACTTCATTAATGATATGAAATTTTATTTGAGTACTATTTTTCTTAAAAAAAGCTTTTCCTAGATCAAAATATATTTGTTCTTTTTGTTCTAAATTTAAAGAAGCAGTGAAATACTTGTGTCATTAATGGCATTTCACTGGCATTTATTTTTTCCCTTCACCAGGTAATAAGCTTCAGGCTCACAAGCATTGGAAAATGAGCCACTTTGTGGAAGGCATTGCAAACAGTCCAGCCAATCTACTGTCCTCTTCCTTGTCTGAACTCTAGAGTTGGGTTGTACTGGAGCTTCTTTGCCTTTTTCTGTGACCTCTAAACTAAGGTCTCTCCAGGACAGTGTGAGTGGAAATAGGGTAACCACTCACCCTTGTCTGTCACTAAAATATTTTTAAGGATATAAGACTTTCAGTGTTAAAACCATGAAAGATCCTGTCCAACAAACTGATTGTGCTTAATCTAAGTAGAAAAGTGTTATCTGTTTTTAGGTTTTTTCACAGAATCTCTCAGATAAACTGTTCATGTTGTTTGTTTGACTAACTGGTATGTAGTTAAAAATAATGACCTTAATTCTACAGTTTTACAGCGTCAAACCCTATGTCCCCCTGGATTGCTGCATAACTGTGTGAAGAAGCGCTCTCTTATATGAGGACCCTAAGGTGAAAAACACATATAGTCAATTTATTCTATAATGATGACAGTAAATGTATTTTCTATACAGTCACTAACCTTTGTGTGTTTATTTTTAACCATGTCTTTTCAAAATATAAAATTTTTCACCTTAAAGTAATGAGATTCATAATATTAAACAAACAAAAACAGAATAGTAATCTACTACAAAATAATTAAAACAGGAATAAGCTGAACTCTCCATTTAATGATATTTAAAATGGAACTGCAAACTTTTCTTGTAGTGTTTTCAAACCTATTTTGAAGGACATTCATAAGGACATGTGACTACTTATGAAATTGATGATGGATGTTGCTAATGACTACTCCTTGACCCAGTATGTCAGTGTGATTATCTCAAAGAAGCACAATTGTCTCTATTTTTCTTTAATAACTGATAAAGAATGGAAATCACAGAGCTATTAAGGACACTACACAGTGAAGTTATATTTCTTAACTCTTAAAGTTAAAACACTGTTTAAGAAAACAAAGAAGATAAGAGTTTGATTTAAACAAGGAC
The DNA here is from genome assembly GCF_000276665.1 of Chinchilla lanigera. NCBI lineage: Eukaryota > Metazoa > Chordata > Mammalia > Rodentia > Chinchillidae > Chinchilla > Chinchilla lanigera. The sequence goes on from NW_004955407.1 coordinate 9,926,427, forward strand.
TCTTTTCGCAACGCTCTTTGCCGTGCTCAATGCTTCTTTTATTGGCAGCACAAATACAAGGAGAATTTCATTTCTTTAAAGATTCATCAATTGTGCAGACTTTTTTGAGCAAACTAGGTAATTATTTTGTCAGTTCTACTTATTTTTCCTAATGGTACCCATCCCTCTCCCAGCAGGAGCTATGTAATTCTCATATTACTTGTCTCATAATGCAAAGGCTGTGGCTGGATATGATGGATATCAGGATGTGCTGCTTATGATTACAAAGACTGAACAACTTTAATTCTTTCAATTTATTGTCATAACCATGGGAATTTCATTTAATTTCACTTATTTTCAAACAACTCTGGGTATTGTAACTGAAATCCTGGCACTCTAATCTGTGGTCAGATAAAGCCATATGAAATTTATGTTCCTTTATTAGAAGAGCTTTTCATAAGGTTCCATCACCAAATAAAATTTTAATGTATTAAGATTAATGAATTATGAATTAATGATGATTAATGAATTGAGTTAATAATGATTAATGAATTAAGAGCAAGACTACATTACCTTATAAAAATCTAAAGGACTCCTTAAGAGCTAATCTACCATTACATTGGCTAAGGTATTCGTCAGCTTTTGTTTCAGTGGAATCCTACATATCTGACTCCCCAAAACTTAAAGTAGAAGAGGTTTAACTTAGCTCCTAATTTTAGGAGATTCAGTTCAAGCAGAGTGGCTCTCAGACACTAGCCTTATGGCAGAATGACCCCAGTAGCAAAAGTGATTACTTAAAATGGGATAAATAACAGAATAGGGGATCAGTGCAGGAAAAGAAAAGGCCAGATACAGTGCCTAAAATCACTCCTCTGTGACCTACCCAGATGTACTCGGAAGTGTGGTTTACTAACCCCAGCTTGGCTCCCAAGGCAAGCAAATTGACACAAAGCAGATTAAGTACCACTGAGAGATACTGTCACAAAATATTTTTGGTTGGTGCTTAAGCAAAAAATTGGATGTTTCATAAATGTTGTACAACTAAAGTTTGTTTTCCAATATCAAACTCAAAATATTTATGCCTTTCTCAGAAGTAATCATGGAGTAAAAAATTATTGATATGAGTGTTTTCTTAAATAGCTACATACACTAAAAAGTCATCTAAAAGCAACAAAACATCTTTGTGAAATCTTTCTAAAATCAAGTAGTCATCTCTATACTTTTTGTTTCCTTGCCCATGCTGTAAATGCAAAAATTCAGTGAACATAAATATTTTCATCCTCAACTATAACTTCTTTCCAAATATACTGGTAAAAATTATACAAGTGTGAGTATAGGTAGTGACACCTATTTGAGCTAGATTATTGTGTGTATTATTCATGTTCCTTGAGTACTTTCTCTGAATTGGTTAAGTATACCTTTGCTACAGGGTAGATCATGGTATAAATAATATGGTAGAATAATTTGAAACTTTTTCAATTGCAGAAATTGAACAAGTACAGCCAAAAAAATAAAGATAGGATATTCTTAAAGGTGATAAAATAATAATACTGATATACTGAAAATAGCTCATATGTTAACAAGTACAATCCCAGGAAAATGAGAAAAATATTGTTGCAAGTACAAATTCAATGTAAAAGTTATAATCAATGTATATAAAGATACACAGACACATATATTAAAATCTACTCAGCTTGGAAATGTTGAAAATGTGTTATAATTTTTTTAGAGCTACCAAGTATATTAGCCAGGACTGAGGATATAGCTCAACAATGCAGAACGAGGTCCTGAGTTCAATTCCCAGCACAAAAAAAAAAAAAAAGGAAAAAAAAAATCTATTACCCAAAATAAAATGAATCATAGCATGAGAAAATAACAGTAGAAATTATAATCTTACACTGGATACCAGTATCTCTCACAATGTATAAGTAAACTATGAAGAGAATATGAAATTAGGATGAATTAAAAGCTAAGCGCTTCTAATCAAATTCAATAGCATTGTTGGAAACAAAGACAACATTTGAAAATCAACAGCATCCCTCTACATGAATAACGAACTCACTGAAACAGAAATTACAGAAACAACACCTTTCACAATAGCATCCAAATAATGCATAAGTGTCAATCTATGAAGGAAGTAAAAGACTTCTACATTGAAATCTGTAGTACTCAGAAAAAGAAGAATGAAGAGTACATCCGAAACTGGAAAGATATCTGTTGTTCTTGGGTAGGAAGAACCAATATAGTGAAAATAGCCATACTTCCAACATTGCTGTATAGATTTAATGCAATCCCTATCAAAATTCCAACAGCATATCTCACAGAGTTAGAGAAAAGAGTCCTAAAATTCATTTGGAACCAAAAGAGACCTAAAATAGCAAAAACAGTTCTGGACCACAAAGGCAAGGCAGGAGGCATCACAATCCCTAACTTGAAATTGTATTACAAAACTACTGTAATGAACACAGCACAGCTCTGGCAAGAAAACAGAACCACGGATCAATGGAACAGATTAGAAGATAGCAAACAATTGCAGATATACTTAGCTACCTTATCTTTAGCAAAGGGGCCAAGGAGCTTCACTGGAAAAAAGATAGCATCTTTAATAAATCATGCTTGAAAAACTGTTTTTCTACATGCTGAAGATTAAAACTAGACTCATGCATTAAATTATAATCAAAATGGGTCAAAGATGTAAATATTAAAACAGAAACACTAAGTCTGCTGGAAGATAGAATAGTTTGAACTCTTGAAGACATTGGTGTAGGCAAAGACTTTATGAGTGAAACCCCAATCACACAGGAACTAACACAAAGAATCAACAACTGGGATATCACCTTTTTTAAAAGCTTTTTTTACACTTTTCACACCAGAGAAACAATGAGGTGGTTAGGTATGTGCTTTTGATTCATTTTACTTAAGAGTATGGACTCAAGGTGCATCCATTTATCTAGAAGTGTCCTCACACTTCTTTATGGTAGAATAGTACTCCCTTATATTAAAAACAAAAAGCACATCGCCTTTATCCATTCATCAGTTGATGGGTGTAAATAAAGACTGAAATGTGTAATAGAAATTGTGAAATATGAAAAAAATATTCAAATGGAAAGGGGAACTGGGGATAAGGGATGGTGAAAGAAAGGAAAAGAAAAAAGTGGAAACAAAGCTTTTGCAAATTTGGATGTGAAGGGTGTGGGTTGAAAGAAGGGGAGGGGAATGGGAAAAAAAGAATCAAGATATGTCATCTACACTTACCAATTTAAAGACCCAGTCAAAAAATGGGCATCTGAAATAAATAGACACTTCTGAGATGAAGAAATAGAAATGACAAATAAATACACGAGAAAATGTTCACCATCATCAATTATTTGAAAAATGCAAATTAGAATAATAATAATAATTAGAATAATACTGAGATTCAATTTCATCCCAGAAAGAATGGCTATTTTTAAGAAATCAACCAATAATAAATGCTGGTGGGATTGTGAGAAAAAAGAACTCTGCTTCTCTGTTATTAAGAATGTAGATTGAGGGGCTGGGGATTTAGCTCAGTGGCACAGTGCCTGCCTGGCAAGTGCAAGGTCGTGAGTTCAATTCCCGGTACTGGAAAAAACAAAAAAAAAGAATGTAGATTGGTGCAAACATTGTGAAAATCAGTGTGGAGATTCTCCAAACAACTAGTGCTAGAGGTTCCATTTCACTCAGTTATTCCTCTTCTTGGTATCTTCCTAAAAGAATTAAAAGCATCAGACCCCAGCAATATAAATGCACCCATGTTTACAGCAGCACATTTTGCAATAACTAAATCTTGGAAACCACCCAAATGCCCATCAGCTGATGAATGGATAAAGGCGATGTGTTTTTTGTCTGTAATATAAGGGAGTACTACTCTACCATAAAGAAGCATGAGGATGGGGCTGGGGATTTAGCTCAGCGGCAAAGCGCCTGCCTGGCAAGCTCAAGGTCGTGAGTTCGGTTCCCGGTACCGGAGAAAAACCAAAAAAAAAAAGAAAAAAGAAAAAGAAAAAGAAGCGTGAGGACATTTCTAGATAAATGGATGCACCTTGAGTCCATAATCTTAAGTAAAATGAATCAAAAGCACATATCTAACCACCTCATTGTTTCTCTGTTGTGAGGAACAAAAAGTGTAAATAAAGATTGAAATGTGTAATAGAAATTGTGAAACAGGAAAAGAATATTCAAATGGAAAGGGGAACTAGGGATAAGGGATGGTGAAAGGAAGGAAAAGAAAAGAATGGAAACAAAGCTTTTGCAAATGAGGACGTGAAGGGTGTGGGTTGAAAGGAGGGGAGGGGAATGGGAAAAAAAGAATCAAGATATGTCATCTACAGTTACAAATTTCCTGTACTAATGTGATTGTTATGTATACCTAATATGTATCAATAAGTGTAATTAATTTAAAAAAGATTACATTGTTCAAGTAGACCCTCTTCCGATGCAACTGCTGGCCTTACAAAGAGAAGGAAATCTCAACAAAGGGATGACAAGGAAGAACACACTGTGGAGTCAGAGACAGCCAGGAGAGAGCTAGGGGAAACATTCTCTCTCAGAACCCTTAGAAGGAATTAACCCTGCCTGTACCTTGATTTCTGACTCCTAGCCTCCATACTATGCGATCAGTTTCTCTTGTAAACCACTCAATCTGTGGTACTATATGATGGATACCTGAAGAATCTAATGTATCTTATTTGATCTATGAATTGTGCAGGAATATATTGTATAATTTCAAGATATCTAGTGATTTTCTAATGTTCATTAAAATATAAAGATCATATTTGAATATTCCATATTTCCCAAGCTATTGTATATATTATGTAGAAAAGCTTAATTTTAGCAAAAACAAATATAAATGTGAAACAAACAGAAAGCTGAGAAAACATATTTTTTTTATTTTACTATGAATATTTATTGTAAAGTATTGTGCTTGAAAGGTCTCACATTTAAATTTCCTTACTGTTATGTAATTTTCATAAAAAACTAACCAAAATAAATTTTAAAATATCTTTTTTAAAATTGAAAATTTATACAGTCTCTATAAAAACTATTGTTAAAATGCACCTCCATACTAATAATCAGTTTAACTTATATTATGGGTAAATTCTGGTATGTATTGTCATTAATTAATCCTCATTTTAAGGTGTAGCAAATACATTTCACTAGGTTTGGCTTCATTTTTAAGTTGATCTTATACAATGAAAATAGCCAAATTTCAGCAACTACTATTATATGTAGTGATCAATATCAAATAATTAAAATATCATTTTCAATTATTCAATATTAAATAATAATAAGTAAATAAGACAAATAATGATAAAAACTGTGAAGTGAAATTTATTTTATTATGAAGAGGTATTATAAATTAGCTGAATAAATTATATGTAAACAATATAGCTTCCTCCCATGGATGAGGTATGAAATATTACATTAACTGTTTTACTTAACAATGTGATTTTACATATCTATCTTCTTTGTAAAAATGGTGGCATATTTTCTATAAAAATCACTCTTGGAAATAAAATACTAATGTAAAGATAGGAAAAGCAGAAACAGTATAAAGAGTTTCTAGAAAATTTATACAGAAATAGATAACTGGATAACACCCATCTAAGTGATTTTGTCTTTTTTCCTAGAGTTCAATGTGTTTTCTTGAAGTAATCTGAACAATTACCTTAATTTTACTCTGATGCTGTAGAAACACATTATTTGTGACCTACTTACGCACATAAATTAATTTTAAAGCAAATATTTGCCTTTCATAATTAAATACAGCTCTTTATTTTACTGTATCTAAATATTTAACCTTCTTATATCTCTATTTAGCAAAGTAATTTATCATTAATGAAAAAGTAAAAAAAAAAAGTATCATTAATGAAACATTTTTTTGTCAAAACAATCACAATGTGACAGCCCCAAAGTATTCTGAGCTTATCATTTTGGACTGCAATCGATTATGCTTGTTAAATTATTATTTTAAGTGACAAAACACTGCATTCTAGTTCAAGTATTTTCTTTAAAGTGTATTCTTCTTCATATAATGACAATTTCACAATTACGTATTCCTCTGTTAAAAAACAAACAAACAAAAATGTTTCTACTAAACCTCAGCCTAAACCAGGTACTATGCTACATGTGTATGTAGATGGCAGGAGGCAGAAAGAGCAATTAGAAACAGTGTTTTTGGAGAAGTAGATCACATTTGTATTTATGTTTCATAGTAGTATGCATTTAGAAATCAGAAAGTAGGGAGGCAGAGCATTTTCCCTCACAATTATTTTCATTTTATTTTCGAAAAGAGCAAATGAATGCCTTCTTCTGTAAGTAAGCTTAGCTTATTTGAAAACAAAAGATTACTTGGTGTAACTTGATGATATTTACCAAGTTAAATATAATATCCTACACATAAAAACCCCTAAAATAAAAACTAAAAAGTCAATGAAATTAGTATTTGTGAAAAACAAACCATACATAAATAACTTTTATTAAAATGAAATACATGAATGTGTTACGTGACAAAACTTCACAGTCAAATATGTTTGAATTTAAACAAAGGCCAAAGGAAAGAAAAAAAAAATAATAAAGAGTACAAATATTAAACACATTCATTTCCTAAATATAATAAATAAATTCATGTATTTGAGAGCAAGAAAACTATTTTAATCCAAAATACCACATTTAAAATAATAGTAAATTAAGCAAGTGGCTACACAGCTTGAATTTCTCATAAAAATAAAGATTAATAATATCAACAAGAAAAAAATGGGAAAGGAGAGGTGGGAGGAAAGATGAAAGGGTTTGAAAAAAAGAACCCACCTGTATTATGTACTTACTGCCACTACCCAAGAGGACTGTAAACTGCATGTTCTGCAAACATATGCTAATAAAATAATAGAATAAAACTCAACTGCATGGGGTAAAAAAAGAAAGCAAGGGATGTTAAAAATGACTCGAGGTCATTGTGTATCTTGTACCAGAGTTATTCAGCATCCCCACTTCCCCATAATTTTACCTATCCACTTGTAAGCAGCATGTCTATTCCAGACCACAGGAGATTGCACCAGTTCCTCAGAAATAGGAAACGCTGTTTCCCCACCCACCTGCTGAGGAGTTATCTTCCAGCTAAATATGCTTCACTAGACATTCTAACAAAATCAGCAAAATGTGTTTTGAGTGTACATTTGTTTCTTTCTGAAATAGTAGCTTTTCTTCATTTTCCTGTAGTAGCAGATCCAATTAGTCCTGTTCTTTTGGGAAAGCAAAAAAGTTTTGCCTCTAAGAGCTAGAAACTCAGGACAGCTGTATTTCCAAGTAGGGCATGAGAAAGCAGAAATAGCAAATCTTTGGTGCTAAAATACAGCAAGGTGGCAGCCACATGTGTAAATACTGAATGCTGTAAAACCTGTGGTAAAGTGTTAATAAGAAAGGAGTATGTACCATAGCTTCATGAATACAATGAAAGGAAATAGCCTTTCATTTCACATGACTTTCAGTCCTGGATTAATTTTTCTGGAATTCTAAGAATCAAGTGAAAAAATCCAGAAAATAACATTCTTCTCTGAATAGTGAATATAAGTGTGACTTCCAAGTCAGACTCTCTGGGTTCAAATGCCACCTGTATTACTAGGGCTACAGACATGACTTTGGGTAATTTATTTAAGCTCTTTGTTAGGCCTCAGTTTCCCTATGGATGAAATGACATAATAGTAAAACTATCTATTTCACATGAAGGGCTCAGAAGAGTACTTGGCATACAGTATCTTGGTCAGAAGATTTTCTAAGAGGTCTTTTGTAATTTTACCCTTTGGTCCATACTGCTAACAGACCATATGGTACTGGGAGGTGGAGCAGAAGGATAAAAAAGAAGGGGATATGTCACTGAAAAGAAAGTAAGACTGCATCAAATTAAAGTTTCTGCACAGCAGAGGAAACAACAGAGTAAAGGGTCATCCTACAGATTGCAAATGAGAATTTTTTTAGCAACGTCTTGGACAGAAGATTAATATCTAAAATACATAAAAAGACAAACATTAGAACCCCAAATTAAAAAGTCTGATGCAAAATTGAGCATGAAATGAATAGACGCTTCTCAGAAAAAGGAACACAAACAGCCAAAAAATATATAAAAAATTTTCAAAATTGCTGATTATTATACAAATGTGAAATTTAAACAGCATTGAGCATTTTTCTTACTCCAAAAAGAATAGCAATCATTAAAAAATGGAATAATAAATAAAAATGCAGTTGAAGCAGCAGTGAAAGAGGAATCCTACATTTCTGTTGGGCATATAAACTAGTACAATTGCTGTTGAACTCACTATAGAGTTTCCTCCAAAACTAAACCCAGAAAATCCATTTGATCCATCTATTCCCCTTCATGGCATCTTTTCAAAGCAGTTAAAACTATTATATTCAAGTGATATATGCATATCAATGTTTACAGTAGCATAATTCATAATAGTGAAATCTTGGTCACAGCTTGTATCTCTATCTACAGATGATTGAATAAAAAATATGGTGTCTGTACTTAATGGAATATTATTTAGCTATAAAGAAAGTTAATGTGAATCATTTGGAGGAAAATGTATGCAACTTGAAAAAGTATGTTAAATGAAATATATCAGACAGACACTTAATTTTAAATACCACATTATTTCTCTCATATGAAAAATTAAAAGTATAAATAAATTGGAGATCAAAATGTAAGACAGATAAAGGGGAACAAGAAGATTAATCTTCTGCAAATGGGAAGGGGATGAATAGATGGAGGGCAGGTGGACAGACAGATAGGTGAGAGGAAAGGGGGCTTAGAAAAAATGGGAATATGTTGTGTTTATCTACTGCCCACAATGCATATAATAGTAATGTGTCTCAAACATGAACTAAAAAAAATAAATAAAAAGCAGGAAGGGGATATGGAGAGAGAGGAAGAAAAGGAGAAGACACAGGAGGAATAAAAAACCTCAAGATATATTAAGGACATGTACATTCTCAGGATGAATATAAACTCTATATACTGCAAAACTGCACTAAAAATAAATAATGGGTATTCAAAAGGGAAAAGTTTATTTCAATTAGCTATCATTGTCTGTGTGATTCCAAAATAATTACTAAGATATCAGAGTGCAGTTTGGGGCTGATCAAAGGGAACTGTCGCTTTACAAAAACTGTCAACAAAGATGTCAGAAAAGTTTGTCTTTTTCATTCTAGGCATTCTTTTAACATTGAAAATGATGTGACAGTATGCTTACTTCACTTCTGCCATCCTACTTCACGGGAATTTATCTTTGGAGATGAAATATTTGGAAGATGAGTTTTGATAGTTTGTCTTGAAGGCAGTTTAGTTTCTTAGGTGACTTCAGAAATTACAATTGGGGGCTGGGGATTTAGCTCAGGGGCACAGTGACTGCCTGGCAAGCCAAAGGTCGTGAGATCGATTCCTGGTACTGGAAGAAAAACAAAAACAAACAAACAAACAAACAAAAACCAGAAATTACAGTTGGTTTCTGTTCAAAACCCACAGACACATGTGGATGAAGGACGAGGAATATGTATGATGTTAATATATTTCTTCATTAACTTGGAGGTGAAACCTAACTACATATATTTTTAAATCCCCCCAGAAATTTAGGGTTTGTGCTTCTGATTAAAACATATATACTTCTTCCAACAAAGCCACTAAGATTTTATAAATCTTTGTGGAAATATCTTAAAATATTTTATTATATATACATGTACAACATGAACAATACTATAACTTTTCTTCCTATGACTTCTACTTTCAAAGGAGCCATTGAGAAGCATTTTCCTTTTTATTTTCCATGCCATTGTTTTGACATTCTTTCACTACAGTCTGAAAAATATAAATATATGTAAGAATGGTTGCAAATAACCATTTGTATTTTGTTTATAAGGAAAGCTCTTTTGGTGGGAAAAAGCATTTCTTGCTTGAAATACATCATTAGGAATGAGTAGGTTTTAATGTGTCAGAAATATATTTCAAAGACAATGTGGGGGTATATACAAATTCAGAGGTAAAATTAATTTGAAAATAATTTCCAGCTGAGTTGGAAAACGCATCAACACAGGCACTATCACCAAAATCTCCAATTCAACACTATGTTGATTGATGTTAGTTTTTCTTGAAAATTGTTAATGTGTTCTAACAACTACAAATAACCAGGCAACTATCAAATGCAAACAGTTTTCTTGAATTATTTAAAATCTAATGTAAAAATAGGACACTTTCTTGAAGACCTATAATGTGAGATTTGAATTTTGTGTTGTCCAGACAGTTTGGGATTCTATGCCAAATGTAGCAGATCTGGGAACCTGGTTTTTAGTCCAGTTTAGTTCCTGTAGTGGATTGATAACTGGTGGTCAACTTATAACCCCCAGCTGAACTGAGTAATTGTGGTGCTGGGTGTGGGAGGCCCACCTGAGGACTGTTGCCAGCAGCATAAAGGCAGACCTGGAGAAGAAGGAGGAGGCCATTGGGAGCTGAGAGAGGCTGTGGGAGCTGGCTTTCCTGATGAACTTGGCTGTTTTCATCCTCCGAGGAGCTCGGGACCTCGCTGGCACTGAGAATGGCTTTGGTTCACTTTGGAGAGCTCTGGTCCTCACTTTGAGCATAGCTTCCTGGTTCCAGAGGGGAAGATGGTGCACGGCCAGCCTCCAGGAAAAGCTTGCTGTATTGGCTTCCCTGATGGGAACTTGGCCATCCTGATCATCGGAGGAGCTCGGGACCTCGCTGTTGCTGAAGATAGCTGTGGTACCTTTTGGGGGAGCTCTGGTTCTTCTGAGCATCACTTCCTGGCTCCAGTGCAGATCCCTCAGCCTACTAGCATAGGTCCTTCATCCTGCTGGCACAGACTTTGTAGATTCCACTACTGACCTTTGGGTCTTCCCAGCAGATCTGTGAAACAGGTCTGCATGAGACATTGTCATGGCCTCTGGGACTCCAGTTGGATTCATGGCAGGCATTCTTATGAGCTCTGGATATTCAGCTGAACTCATGTAGGACATTGTTGTGGGATCCAGGCCCTCAGCTGGATTCCTTGGTCTTAGTGTGTGGACAGATTCCCTGCACTCTTTTGTATACTGTTCTTTGGGTGACTATTATAAATAATCATATGAAGTATGTGTCCTGTATTATGTTGTTCCCCTTGCAAAATAAGCCCAAAACCAACACAGTTCCTTTTCACACCTACCTGTGTCTTGGATTGTGTGCTTTCTTACTGACACCTGTGAATATGCTGCAGTCAGAATCATCATCTTCCATCTACAATCTCCCTCAAGCAGATGGTCTTTGGGACCAAGAGTTGTGTACAAAAATCCAGCAATATGGCAATCATGTGCATGAATAGAAACCCATAGAGGGAGCTCACATGCCTTGGGAATGGACACTTGCATTTTGGAGAGATAACTTCTGGGTTCAGATTTACTGAAAGGTCAACATAAAGTGGAGAATGTGAGCTAGAGTAAGAGGCATGATTCTGGCCTTTTAGACAAATTGCATCTTTAAGAGATGCAGTGTGACCAACGGAGGGACAGACTAGAGCCTGATAAAGCACAAATCACAGAGTTTGTGTCACTTTTTCTCCTGTCTAAACCTGGTGATTATTATAATTAAGGAATTTTTGAAATAATGGATTCAAGGTGCTTAACATACGGGATGATAGATACTAAATGTTAAAGAGTATCTTGTTTGAGCACCTGGTTTACATAGGTTTGTGTTTTTTGTTTTATTTCTTAGTAATGGTCCTTATACATTCATCTGTTTTTGTAATATTTTAATCTCTTATTTAAACTATAAAAAAATAAAACTTACAAAAATGTATCCCTATTTTCATTTTAAGCAAGTAAGCATACAAAAATCCATCCTTGATGCAATTTTGTGAACAAATGAAGCTTCTTTCAGGATATTAAAGTGTTCTTATTGCTTACTTAGAGAAAATAAATGATTATTATTCACTTAAAATACACACTCATGAGAAGAGATTTTTAAATACTTCCTCAGAGCATGAGAAAATTACGTGATTATTTTTGTTTCATGTGATTTTCAATTAACCAATTATTTAAAAATTATTTTATTACTGCTGATTCTGAATTTTCTCCATTATACATAAATAAAAATGATTTTAAAAAATTTTCCAGAGTAGGTTGCATCTTTAGCAACATTAAATGTTACACAAAGAAACAATTATTTTTCCAGTTGGGGTGGATGAATGGAACAGTATTTACTTTCCTCTTACACCTGAGTCATATCTTGCGTTTGCTGGTTGTGATTTTTACTCATGCCTTCCCTCACTGACACAGACCAAAGGGGCCTCTTTTCTCCAGAATGCTTTGGTTGTTATGGCACAAAGAGATTTTCTAATTATATTCTGGTTTCTAAAACCTCATTAGCCTACCCATATACCAGTTTGCCAACATACTGATGTACCATATACCAACACACCCATGCCCTGCAAAGTTTAAGAAGGCGGAGGAATGTCGTTCTACTGTCTGCTTTACTATGGCCACAGGAGTTTTCTCATGAACAGTGACATTTCATTATGCTGAATGATGGTTAATGTAAACTGGCCATGGCTGGATGATTTTGCAGGTCATGATTAGACCATTTTATGCTTCAGGAGCTCAGCTCTCCCTCAGATAGCTTTTCCTAATCACAAGCTATGCAGCATGTTTAATGCTCAAAAATTGTAGAAATGTTTACATGTCATTTACTATTACTGAAACAAAATACTTGAGGCTATATATTTTAGAAAGGGAAGAGGTTTTTTTTTTGTTTTTCACTCATAGCTGTGGGGATTAAGTGCATGTTTTCAATTTAAGCCTGGTTCCTGTTAAAGGTCTCATGTTGTATGGAAGGATGATGGAGGGAACACGCACAAGAATAATAACATGCGAGACAGAAATCCAGAGAGATTCAGGGAGCAGGCTTGCACGTTTATAAGAAACCAATGTTGCCAGTAGAGTACTATTTCACTGGGAGAGATCAGCATTAATCCCTTCTGAAGGAAGTACACCGGTGATCTAACCACCTTCTACTGATTTCCACATTTTAAAGGTGCTACCACTTCTTAACAACAGCACGCTGGAGACAAAGGGCAAAGCAAGTGATTTTTAGTATGTCAAGACGAGTTTTATTTTTTGCTTCTTTAGCCCTAGTAAAGTCAGGAAGCTTCACATTTTTTGATGTTTATAATTTTTACTTAAAACAGTGTTAATTGACTTACATAATAGGCACTATGAGGAAATTAATGATGGCTAAGTGTGTTGATCAACTTTTCACTGCTCAGACAAACAACGAGATGAAAAGATTTACCTCGGCTCAAAATTTCAGAAATTTCAAGCCGTGATCAGCTGGTGTTGCTTCTTGTCCTGTGGAGATGTGTAACATTCTAGTAGAAGAGTGCCGCAGAAAAAGGTGCTCATTCCATGGCATCCAGGAAGCAAAAGGAGAGTGAAAGTATTGAGTGTGAGATATCACCATACAGGTTATAACCCTAGTGACCTGTTTCTCCCACTAGATCCTTCCCCTAAAACCCCAGGAACTGATGTGCTTAATGTCCTCATAATCCAAGCTCCTTCCAAAACCCATAATTCTGAACTCAGGAGATTTTGGGGGGATGTTTTTTATACCTAAACATAACACTAAAAAATTAAATTAAAAGTTATTTTAACATATGTTGGATTTAGATGACTTATTCTTTACAGGTCATAATAATATTTTATTTCTTGCTTTTTCTAATTATAAATATGTTAATAGATACATTTTTCATTCCACATTCTGATATGGCATCTTCTCTTTCACATTTACAATAATTGTATTAATTTTACCATTGTATGAATGTGTGAAATCTATCAGTTTGTTTCACTTGTAGGGATTCATGTTCTCAAATTCTTGAGGAATATTCTAATTTAATTCACTTAACACATCACTTGGCTACCAAGCAAAAATATTCAGTTCAGTATTTGCTGTCTTCAATATTTTGTCATAGTCTCTTTTAAATGGAGATGTTAAAATCCTCCTCATAAAATTGTATTGTGAGAGGAAATGAGGTAAAGTTTGTCAAACAACTAGCTTGGAGCCTGATACCTGATGGGTCTTGAATGTTTGTAAGACAATACTATTACATTAAAATATAAATGTTATAAATGAGGAGCACTTTGAAGCAGGAAACTAATTCTAGGACCTTAAAGATGAGTTAAATTTTTAAAACTAGTTCAAAAGTTTCACTGAGATCTTTTCCCAGCCAATAAAAATCTGCAAAGACAAGGATTTGCTACATAGAGATAGCCATCATTATCAATCTAGAAATTCAGGAGTGTAAGCAAACCTTCGAATAATAGATTGGGAAAATAAAAGGAAATATACCTCTGAGAAAAAGGGTGAACAAAGCAGAGCTCAATAGTAAAGACACAGACACAAGTAATAAACAGAGACAAAGAGCACAACTGAAAAATCAAGGCTCTGCACAGAAATCACTGCAAGGTGAGGGAAAGGCATGGCATTAGGGATCTTGGCAAGAATTTGTACTTAAAACAATGCATGAAAAATGATAGGCAAGCCTACAGCAAATGCCAAGCATGTAGTACATGTCTATAATTTCAGTACTTGTGTTCAAAAGTAGACTGTTCTACACCATGATTTCAAGGCCACTTTGAACTACATAGTGAGATGCCTGTGTCGAATGTTAATAAAAAAAAACCAGAATATAACCTAAATGAAATAGCCTGGTACAAGGCACATTAGATACTGATATTACAAAGTACTATTCCGGATATCCACATATATTTTCTGCTTAACAAAAATGGTTCCTCTTGCAAAGATTAAGCAGACTGTAGGAATAATCTCTTCTGCACACACATACTGTCACATACAATCACTGGATCGTGTCCTCTTATTGATGTAATCTGTGGTTAATGGATTTCTCACCCCTTTCAAATAAAAATCACTGTGACCGTTATTCATGGTATGTCAACTTGAATGGATTAAGAAATGTCCAGAAGATTACTGGAGCCCTGTTCTCCATGTGACTGTGGATCGTTGGCAGATAGGCTAGCAGATGGAGTGTGGGAGATCCACCCCAGATGGAGGTGGCACTAATCAACAGACTTGTAGCCTGAGCAAACTTAAAGAAGAACACAGAAGATTCTGTATTTTGAAAGAGCTCCATTTATTGCCATCCCTTCTGCTCATTCTTCAGTCTTCCAATCTAGAAAGACCCCAGTAACTCTCCAGAGAGCTTCCAGGCTTAGAGCCTTGCACTGGTGCTGTACCCTTGATCCCTCTTGTTCTATGGCTTCCATTTTTTTGAGCTGAAGGGCTGTTGGTTTTTTCAGCTCTCAAACATGCCGTCGGTCATAGTGATTGTTTTCCTTTAATCTCACAGATGGTCATTGTAGATCCTTCTACCTCTGATTATTTAGATACTGCTGCAGACATTCTAGCCTTTGAACCTGTAAGCCTGCTTCATAAATCCCTGTACCATTCTATACAATCTCTATAGCTCTGGCATTTCTACTAGATAACAGTACACAGTATATGTGTGCATTTTTGAGTATGCAGAAATGTGAATGGTGAGAAAATCTATGAAAGTGATTAAGAATGCTTGTCTAGTTGAGAGACAGACAGAGACAGAGACAGAAAGACCTTAAAAGAAACTAACTCGAGGTCATGAAGTTTACCACTTCAATGAATGAATTCACAGGGCTGGGGATTTAGCTCAGCGACAAAGCACCTGCCTGGCAAGCGCAAGGTCATGAGTTCGGTTCCCGGTACCAGAAAAAAACCAAAACAACAACAACAAAAATGAATGAATTCACATTACAACAGACTATTTGTCTCACTTAAGATGTGTACACTCAGAAAGAAAACGTTTCAAAGTCCTTTAATTTCAGATTAGTTTTAATTAGTAGAAAACCGCTCTGTGTATTCCATCATAAATTTCTCTTCTGAAATTTTTCAAAGTATATTTTTAAACTTCAGAACTATATATTTTCAATATGTCAAATCTTGCAATATTTGTAGATAGATTTCTGGTATTGATGTGCTCCAGAAACTCTGTTTTTCTATATTAAACACTTGCATTTCATTCAACAAAGCTCAGTATGAGACTGTCATAAATCTGTATTATGCCAAATACCATTTTGAGGATTGTCTTACGTACAAATTTTCTTTGTCTTTATTTTCTTGTATGATAGCCAAATAGAAAGATATTGAAGATGTGTTCACATTTGTGAATGATACTCTAAAATAATTTTATTCTTCATTTTGACTGCTAAGAATACACAGATCCAGGCTAAGTTTTTGTTTAATATTTTTGGCAGTCCTCATACTGTTGACTCATATTGATCTTATAATCAATACATCACTTCTGTTATACAATGCATTAGGTTTTCCCACTGAATCATTGACATACTATTATACCACTTTTTACATTTTATAGTATTTATTTATTTCTGTCTTCCTCACTAGACTGTGAGTTTCTCAGAGGCAAGAAATGTATCTTATTTGTCTTTGATCTAAATATTTATAGATGAATAAATATTTTTGAATAAATACAGAAATATTCACATTTGAGAAAATGCTTTATATATATTTTTGTTTGAGAAATTAATAAATAAATACATTTTGCTATAGCAAGAATTTTGTTATCACACTCTGATTAATATTGATCTTCAAATACATTCTTTACATACTACCTTTCAATGACATAATAACATTTAACTCTTCATGCACTGACAGAATATACAAGACAGTCATAAAAATTTGAGTTTTTTGAAATATGATTAGTTCCTTAAAACTTCATCCTGTACTAAAAATCTGAGAATGTATTTAATAATACAAAAAGAAAGGAAATAAATGTTACAAAGATTGTTTTGAGGGGAAAAAAAGGCTCATGTCTAATTTCTCTATTTCATTGCATGATCACATATCTTTTGTTTAGTAAACAATTATACAATTAAGCTAGAAATTAATGTCATCTAACTTATATTTATTGACTTTATATTTCTTTAGTCTGACAACTATGGCATTTTTCCTTATTTTTCTGCATCCTTCACTACTAGCCAAGAAGAAAAAGCGCTACATTTTGGTTTAATGTAGTCTATGGATACAGAAGTACAAAATAAAATCAAGTAATTTAAGTTATTCATTGGGAAAAGAATTGCAGTTTTTACAAGTCAGGACTCAATTCCTTTTATGCCCATCCACTTTAACATTTTAATGTAAGAATAATTTTGCACAACACCTCAAACAAAAATGGGTACTGCTCTTTCTGTAAGGCATCTGAGTACTTCATAACTTGCTCCTATAGAATAGATTCCTTCCTTCTGCATATATCCATAAAATATTAGTGTAACATTCCCAATACTTGGCACCATAAGTATAATTGAAATTTCATATATTTTCTTTGTATTTGTACTACTTTCAAAGTGCAATAGCTTAAAAATTATATCAGTGTATATTTGCCCAACCAATGTCTACTATGTAAGCATTTGTCTTTACCCA
>NW_004955407.1:9944041-9979801 GCF_000276665.1 Chinchilla lanigera
GAGTTCGGTTCCCGGTACCGGAGAAAAACCAAAAAAAAAAAAAAAAGAGAGAGAGACATTGAACACAATGTCCCTGACTCAAACCACTGGATACACACACACACCAACAACAACAAATTTGACATTTTAGAGAAAAACTGGCTAAGCGTAGGACTATACAGTGATGCAGTCTATGGAATATTCAATTTACACAAGTAGACCTTTTGGGGCATGGAGGATGGTGGTTAATTACAGGGATGAATACAAAGGATTACTAAAATTTCCTAATCATGAATATGTAAGTGTTGAGAGGAATGTTTGTGATATAGAAATTGCTGTGAATATGGACTAATTGTCTTCACTGTGAAATTAAGTCTGGAAGACATTTGTTATGTGCAAAATTATGTAGTGCTGTTTTGGAAATTCACATTTGAGTGCTGAAAAAGCATACCTATGATTACTCCCTGAATGACTCTTAATTTTGCATGAACTTTGCAGACAATTACTCCAGAACCTTGGTCTCAGTGACATGTCCATAGCTCCTCTGATCTCTCTGCATAAATTTTATTTGAGATTTTAATTTTTGTAATGCTTACTGTTAATAAAAATTAAAAGAACCTACTACTTGGGTTCCTGAACAATACTGAGCATCATTTTTCTCCCAGCTGTTGAGACTTAAGGCTGTCGATTCTCAAACTTGTATCTATGAACTACCTTCTATAGAGGGCTGTTTATTCTATCAAGTTATAATAATAATTTAGAAGTCTTCAAAGAATACCTTACTAGAGGATACATTCTCCAGCTCAAACAGCCATCATTATTACTGATTAGCTGTGCAAATTTCTTAATATATGAATCAGGCATACTAATTATATCTAAAATGTTTGTAATATCTCCTTTACTTATTTGCCATTTTGGGGATTTGTTAGTATTAGATTACTACCGAATAAATAATATTCTCCTTTTTGATCTCATATTCCTTTTCACAATTCATACTTCTCCTTAATTGAGGAGCAAAGAGCAAAGTAATGTGTTTAGTTTTGTATAAATTATTTTTCTTAGAATCAGAGGGTAGAGAAAAGCTGTAGAAATACTTTTAAATCATTCTCCCACATTTTTATTCATATTATTTAAACTAACACTGATTCTGAATGTATTCATATATGTGTCTAAATTATTTTGGATTGTAAACATTTTTTAAAAGTATAGTTCCATTTCTAAAACACCATGTAAGTTTTTGAGGTTTCCACATTGAATGGAAAGAACTGACTGCGTCTCTTTGATGAGCTACTTTTTAAGTAATATTTATTAAACACTTGTGCTTTACAACAAAAAACATGGTCTTTTCTTCCTGGATTATATTGGCTAATAGGGAAGACAAACACCTGTCCAATATTGTATAAGACAAAATAACCAAAAGTACAGGGAGAAAATGTTAAGAGTGTTCTAAATTTCAGATGTGAAATGTAGTCTAATTTGTATTTGACAGGCCAAAATTAGGATAGCATGGGGAAGGAAGAGTTGATGAGGAAATAAAAGCAGAAATATAGAATACAAATTTGCTCCCCATAGCTAACCTTACTCCTACAAAGAAACTCTTGTGTGATGAGAATTTAATCTAGTTATAAATTATTTATTGTGGTTCATATTTTTTCAAGTCCAGGAGTGTATATGTTTTGATTTTAGGAAGACATAAAGTAAAAAGGTAAAGCCTTAGTATCATATTACCTAAAATTCAGAAAGTCTTAGTAAGGTGTAAGTTGTTTCTTTCTGTTCCTTGGTAAGAAAAAAAAAGTTATTTATCAACAGTGCAAGGTTTAATTAGCAAATTCTTGTAAAATGTTTTGAATAGGTGACTCGTGTTAACACCACTATTTATAATACAGTCTTACTAAAATTAACTTGAAATGTTAGACTTTGTTCTCAGCTGAGTTGTTAAGAGATCTAAAACTTTCTCACAGTCTCTATGAGTAGACCATACTTGGCTGACAGGTCACCTGTCATTTATAATTAATGTCAGAAAAGCAATAAAACAAGATGACGAGTTTTGCTCCTGATATAACTTATCTTCTGTCAGGTTTCTGTTCAGATTTCTCATTGCTCTTTATCTTCACTGGCATGTACTTTCAACATTTTGTTTAAAGTTGTATTGCCTTAAAAAAACATCCATTAGCCATTTGATTCCATTTCTTGCACTGTGCTTTGGTATCACTGAACAGCATTTTCTTAATTAAGAAATAATTAAATTCAGGTTTCACTTACAAATACCACATTTTATCTTCTCTTGTACTTCACTCAAGAAAACAATCTGTTGAAACAGCTGCATGAACCACAAAAAAATCTTAGTACTTAGGGGCTATACTGTTTTAACTACAATAAAAGTTGCACTACAATTGCTAATACCCAAAAGGATATTTATTTCATGGCCTTATCTATTTTATATCTATTTGAGGAGCAGGAGATCTCAATATTCCTCTGCCAGACCTCATTTCCATACTGCCAGCATTACTTACAAGCCTCAGATAATCAGTAAAGAGAGTGAAATTCAAAATAACAAGGTAAGAATTTAAAATAAAGGATAAGGGAAAGATATACAAGACATGTGTTTTTGAAGAGACAGCATATAACTAAAGAAAACAGTGAATAGATAAAAAATTTTGATCTGTCAAAGAATGTGTCAATCCTGGATATACTTTGTATGACTTTCAAATGTCATTGAATATTCCACAATTTTCAATTACAATTTATGTATTTATAGATATAGATATATACATTTATGTACAGAGTCCAGCAAAAATATATATACAATCAGAAAAAAAGATATTGATATTTTTTCAACAGAAGGTGTTACCCTCATATGCGGGCACCTACAGGATGTGGTATATCACAGAAAATCCACTATACTGCAGGCCCTTAGTAAATTTTAAATGCGTGAGCAGCAATATCAATGTCCAAGGTTACCCAAGTGGCAGTTCTCTGTTCTAATAACTGTCTGGAAGCTAATAAAATAACAACTTTGAGCACCTCTTGTAAATGTAGAGGCAAAAAATAACGTATTGATCTAATGATGTCCCGATAAATTTAGTATTAAAATATTTATACAAGTTTTTCTTTATCTGAAATGTATATGCAGTTTTTCGGTGGAATACATATATATATAAAAATTTTCATTACAGAAAATTAGTAATGAATATTTAGACTATTAAAAGGATACTTAAAATTCATACAATGAAATAATCAGTTTGTTTTAATGCTTTAATATTATCATGATTTTATGTAAGCTGCTTAAAAATATAAAAACATATTAAAATATATATTCCATGCAAACTACAGTAAATTATATCAACAATGTATTGTATACATTTCAAAGCTAACAAGACCTCAAATATACTGGAGATCACTTAATATACCTTTTTTGTGAGTAAAAATAATATAGATAAATAAGTATTTTCCTCTGTACTGAGGCAGTCATGATGACATAATGGATAAATGCAAGGCCTGCTAATAACTGACAAATTATTGACATACCTGAATGAAGCCTTCCCACAAAGAAAATATATGTCACAGTAGTGTTCAGAGAAGAAAACCATTATTAATCATATGGTTTGTATCTTGGTTATCACCTCATTTTTAAATATCTTAATGAACTTTGCAGATATTATTCAGTATGCATTGAACACTGTCATTTGAAACCAGATACACCTGAGTATATCTTTCCCAGAAACATTTAATTGCTTCCTCCTAATAATGTGTGCTTTATATTTTAAAATGCTCGTATGCATTTTAATTTCAGTATTGATATAATCCCTTCCTTCAGTTTCACCTCCAATAATACTTAAAAACTGGAAAGCAACTAGTAAAGGTATAAACTGGCTGAAATAATGCATCAAATTTTTGAACCTTACATTAAACTGAAGGAGTGGATTTTATTAAACTTTTAGAAGAGGTAAGAGGAGTTAATGATCACATCAATGATATATCAATACAAGAAATAGGAATAATTTCTTTATAAGAATTATTACAATAGTTTGAGATCATCCAGAAATTTCTGTAATTTTTGTTTTAAAAGATAAAATCATGATGCTACTTGAGAGATTGAAAATACAATTTGCTCAGAACTAAATGCAAAAATAAAGAGTATGTATCCTGTTTTAAACTGTCTTACCAGAGTAGCATCATCTGGAATGCTCTATGTTATCTTTTCAAACAGTCAATTAAGTTATACCTATCATAGCAATATCTCAGCAGAGTGCCAACTTTGGGCAGTCACCATCAATCTGAATTCTGTTATCTAGCCAACTGAATATGTCCAGGGGTTGCTCACTACCAAGTGCCATCAGCCTTTTGAGTTATATGTCTCAGGGCCTAATTTCTCAAGGCATAATTCTTCTGCCAGAGTTCCAGATGGAAGTCCATTTAATCATAATGTATCTTATAATTATCACAAGTGACACTTTGACATTCCATTTTGGCCTGGAAGATTGACCCAGCTGTACAGTATATTATCTTCTCAGCATAGCCGCTCTAATTTTTGTGGCATGGAAAAATAACATCTCCAGAATTTTTTTATCTCACTGTGTGCTTGACAAATAGTATTCTAATGTCTGCAGTCTTGCTGCAAAAAGCAGGTAAACAGATGACAACAGGTTCAGTCAAACCAGCTACGAGTTACTCTCACTGGATGCTAGATTTGAGAATTTCAGCGCTAATGCATGGGTGGAGCTGACAGACGTGGAAGTCGAAACTTTGCCCTCAAACACAGAAACATGATAAGCCAAGCTTGACCATTATCCAGGCAAAGCGGGCAATATGATTATTACAGATGTCCTTTATTCCTGAGAAAGGCCCACTTTTTCTCATGCAATTCATTAGGTGGCGTAGTAGTTGTATGACCACATTGGATTGGTGAGTGAATTAAATTAACCACAGTTTTAGTCACTAAAAAAGAACAATGATACATTACCATCACCCATGGATCTCCACAAGAATCTCATAATAATTTTGCCCAAAGTAGAAGCAGGTCTCAGAAATTGTGAAGAATCTGAGACTTTACTATACTCGAAGCTAACAATGTTTCTGCTGCCCTGTCATAGATGTGGGCCTAGAGCATGTGAAGTCTGGTGCCAATATAATGCCACAGATTTACCTCTCCAAAAACCCTGTATTAAAATATTTTACCGGACATTACATTTCAAAAAAAGGTTTTTGTTCTATGTAAATATGCTAAACTACCTTCAATATTGCTTTAAAACATGTTTTACTTTATTTCTTTCATTCTTGCTTTCTCTTCTGATATTTCTCTTCCTTCCAATTCCTACCTCTTTCACTCCTTTTCCTACTTGCCCTCCTTCTCTTCTTCCTCTCCTCGATTTCCTTTGCATTTATTTGTCTTCTCTGTGTAATACTGCTATCTATGTATTTTAAGGACATAATTTTGCATGAGAGGCAAGTTTGGCTATAGATAAATGATAGGTAGTTAATAGATAGCATAAATTTAAAAACATAGATGTAAAAGATAGAGTTAAATGTTGTTTAATCTTTGATACTACCTATAATATTCTGGAAAGAGTTATAAATACACCAGGCTTCATTTTGTTTACATACAGTTTAAAATTAACTAGGAAGGGCTGGTGATATAGCTCAGTGACATAAGCACTTGTCTGTCAAGCACAAGGTCCTGAGTTCAACTCCCAGTACCAAAATAAAGAAAAAAAAGAGAGAGAGAATAAAATTGACTAGAAATATCCACCATCATTTTCATTTCTAGAAATGCTATGTGTTTTTCCTCATCTTTCCTTTGGCTGAGCAGAAAAATTGAGTATGGTCTTGAATGGGATAGTTCAATAAGGGAAATTTCATTACTTTTCTTTAGTACAACTTAAAGAATTGTTTTGTATATCTGATCTAAATAGACAGAATTAATATAATGTGTTTAAGAATCAGAAGAATATGTAATAAGATTTTAACAAATCTGTTTGTTTATCTTTCTGTGTCTTGGTTACTTATCTCTCATTGGTGAGACAAAATACCCAACGCCCAAAATGAAGGAAAGAAAGGTTTATTTAGCTTACAGTTTGTGGAGGTTTCAGTCCATACTTGGCTGGCTCCGAGGCAGAAGGTAGCAAAGCTACAAGAGCAAAGGGGGGAATGGCAGCCGAACAGCAAACAGCCAGAGCAAACCGGAGAAATGTCTGCAAGCAACTTCTTTCCCTGCCTTACTTTGTAAGCAGGCTACCTCCACCTAAGGGGCCTGTAGCTCTCACATAATCTCCATCCCCTCCTCTTCCACAGGCTCAGGATGTATACAAAGTAAGCACTCTGGCTTCCTGCTAAGTCACTTAGCCAAACCTCGAGACTCCCCAAGTTGACACAATGTATCAGCCATAACACTCAATCCTCTGGTTTTGTCATTAGGTATTTTTCAGATTTCTCTAATTTCATTTCCCATGTTTAAGGACGGTCTGGTCTGTTCAATAAATGATTCTGGCTTTTTAATAAAATGAGTATCTAAGAGAGGAAGAAATTTTGTTTTTCTTACATTTTTTGTTTCATATTCTATTGTCCAATATCATATATTCCATACTTATGAAATCTTAATACCATAAAATGAAATTTTCATAAAAATAATGTAATACTCTGAAAAAAGGGAAAGTAAATCAAAAAATGCATAAATCAATGAGGGACAAAATTATCTATATAAAATTAGTGCTTAATGTTCTATTTCATTTTCTGTATTAATACATGCATATGGAAAAGATCTTCAAATTCGTTAGTTTATTAGGCCAATTCTACAAGATGAATGTAAGAATTATGTATTAAAATATATTAATAAAAGTAAATTTTAAAAATTCCTCAGCTTAATCAAAGAGCTAACTGAACAAAGATGGAGTTGGAGAACAAAACACAGGACACTTTTTTTGTTTTTGTGCTTTTGTGTTGTAATTTTAATCCTAAATGAAAAAAAGTAACACTTTAATACATTTGGAAAGTAAACTTGACAGCAATTTTAGATTATCAGTGCTTTGCTAACCAATGACTATAATTCTTAAGCAGGTTGGCAATATTTCAAGGTTGTTTCCAGGGCAATATTTCATTACAGCCAATAAAAGAAGGTACCATCACACTTTTGTGACATACTTCATATAGAATAAACAGAATCCAAAATACTTTGATTTCTCAGCATGGATATGTACTAGTCACTCCCACAGAACTTCCTGTCTGACTTTTTAAAGAAGCTTCACATGAACAGACACTCAGCTCCATTTCCCTACTCTTAATCACATTAGGATTTCTTTCACATAACTGCACCATTACTCACATAATTACATTATCTCTGAGATCAAGTTTCTTCTCTTTATTCAAACTGTAAACATCCTGGAGGGCATTTTTCTCCATGTAGCTTTTACTTATTCCTTCTTTATTTCACTGAGCTGCCTGTATTTAGAGATCTTCTCTACAAACCACAAGTAGACACTAGTAGGGAAATACCATATATTCATCTAGAGTAGTATGGTGAAGTATATAAACATAGTACTGCTGTGTACCTGACTCGAACTTACCTAAAAACAATTTTAACTTTCCATTTTCTTATGGCATCTGTCCAAATAGATTAGAACTATGGAATAAAGAAACTATGCTAATTTGGACACAAGGCGGGGCATATTAGAATGTCTTTGCAAAGTAGTTTCTATTCTGATATTATAGTTGATATTTTATTCAATATATATCAACTTTACTAAGCATATTTCATTTTCTTCCAGATTCTTTTACTTTAAAAAATATGTAATTTATTAAAATACTCTTTAAAATTGAGAACACTGACCTTATTTGTAGAACAAAGATAGCTCATCAACAAGAATGCTTCATTAAGAGGATGATTCTGCCTTTTCCCACCTCTTCTAAAGCCATTTCTGTCCTATACTTAGGATGATAAATTTTATTTCACCTAAAGATCAAATTCTTGGTTATATGCATGAATTAATCCAGGAACAGCTGTTTCCTTATAGATAATAAGCCTTTTTTATAGCACTACATTGTGAAAGTATTGACTGGTGAAATGATATTATTTCTTAGTACCAACTTAAATAAAAGTATTTTTAAAAATCTATTACTCTTTCCACTTTATTCCAATTGATTATATTGAAATAATTCAGAATAAATCTTTTAATCAATTTGAATTCGAAATGAACAATAATTTTGTAAAACTTGACAATTTGTTGAAGAGTCATTAAAACCCTAATTGATATGTTTTATGGCAGATCTGCACTATGCCAGGCACTTTATATACATTATAAAAGTTTAAAAACTGAATAGTTTTTACTGTAAAAATTGAAGAATTTTTAAATCACATTGTAAAACAATTTTTTGTCTCCATTTATGTAATTACATTAAAATTTTTTCAGCATATGTTCAGAAACCAATTTGATGCTAAGACATTTTTTAATTAGCTTTCTCAAAAGTAAATCCTGTGTTATGTGTTAAATATAGACTTCTTGGGAAAGTGGAAAATCAGTAAAAAATGTCATAAAATTTTGTTCTCATTGTTAGTTTGGTATTATCCTCTTGTAGCATTTGAATAAAAAAAAGTAATAAATGGAAAAGGAAGAATAAAAAGAAAAATAATCTTTAAAAAGTTTCCCTAATTATATTTCTAATTGCATTTCTGTCTCGATCTAAAATATATTTTTATTTTATTGTTAATACACAAATAGTATGCAAACAGTGACATCTGGATTTCTCTTAAACATATATGAATACATAGAGCTTCTAAGAATGAAATGTCCTTTAGAAAGAGGGACAGATTTCCAGTCCCACGAGTGTTTTATTGAACTCATGCTGAAAAGCTGATGATGCAATGTCGCCCATTTCACCCTCCGAATCAAATTGCTCAGGCCTGTGGTGATTTCTGCGTATTTGGCGTGCTGCTCACAATGTGCCAAGTTTATGTTCCCAGTCATCAAGCCAACTTCCACTTAGAAGCTCAAATTCTATTTTAAAAAGCGACCTTGACATTAAATTGTGGATTAAAAAACAATGGGATGCCCATTCTACTTTCATTTGGAATAAGTTTGACCCTTTCAAAACCCTCCAGTCTTTCTTTGTTCCACTACCTGAAATAATTGCGGTGACTTTCGGAGCACAGGCAGTTATGATAGGTGCGCTCTGACTGGACTGCGGCTCTCACTGACAGCAAGCAGTTCATCAGCCAACAGCCGGACTGGATGCTGAATAGCAAAGGAGGGAAGGTAACTGCGCCAACGGACTACTTCACAGGAACTGAAGTAGTAATAGAGCCCTGTTGACAGCGCGTCTTTCCTGGTCCCACCTGTTTTCGAGGTAGAACTGGGAAGTTTTCCAAAACATCTTTCAAGAAGGAGGTGATAAAACTATCTCACTGAGCAGGGATCTTCAGTTTGAAATGCTGCCACCAGCCCCATCAAAACTGGCTTCTAATATAAATGGCTCTGACATACACAATCAGGGAGCAAAGAGAGAGAACATTTGGATCTAAGTCAAGCAAATATTGTAGTTTCTCAAATCTATCCAAGACCAGCACCACTCAACTATAAACAGTAACAGAAGACTTTCTAAGTTGAAGAAGTCCAGGGGCAGAAATGAATAACAACTAAAGCATAGAACACAAAATAAGAGTTGGATCAATCATATATAAATATTATATAATGGAAATGCATTCACTAAAATGTTCACACTTGGGGAATTATCCCTAAGGGGTGTACATAGCTGGCCTTAACTGATCGGCATTATTTCCCTCTGACCTACTAAAAATTTCATACATTGACTTTGTGATATACCAGCACACATGATGGTGCAGGTGTTAAGCATTTGGCAGCTTCTGCTATCACTTTGTAGTTGAGACGCAATGTTCCAATTTACTACTGGCAGTTATTATGTACTCATGCTGGCAATATCTGTTTGCAAACTAGAATGAAAGCACTCACTGGAAGGTTTCATTTAGATTTATAATGTAGATATACACTGCTAATAAATCCTGTGTACTTTGAATATACATACCATACAAGTAGCAGTTGTTTTTATTTATTATTTACATTTACTCAAATATCCTAATGTGGAATTTCCCAAAGCAGAGTCTTAATCATGCAGTTGAAAACATTTAAATATACACCACTGTTAAAGTGAGTAAATTCATAATTTTGGGTGTAACTCTTGGGGTCTTTCATTTTAAAAAAAGCCTTTAGTAATATTTTAGACACTCTGAAGTATGAGATTAAATAGAGATCTAACATAATAGCATAGAGTCAAATGAGGTTATTTAACCAAGTTTTAAATTTTTACCTTCTAATTTTAACAAAGAACATTATATTACCCACCACAGAATTTCTCTCCTATATCAGAACAGAATTTATGCAACAGATTTCTTTATAAAGTAGAGCTAAATTGATCATCTGTTTGAGGATAGAGAAAGATTAGACATGTTAAGAAAAGGAGATGATTAAAATTCAGATTACATATTGCCTGTGTTAAAAAGATTCCATTTTTATAGCTGGAGACTGGTGGTTATGGACTGCTTACTAGAGCTCCTGAAAGGGCTCCTTGAGAATTTGTGTGAAACTGCAAGAAATACTTTTCCTTTTCCAAGTAATTTTAGAGATTCTCTGTAAGGCCTATATATGCCTATCATTGAGCTTTTGGATTTCCTGTATTAGGATATGAAATGGGTACAGCTATTAGCATATTCTGACTGCCTGAATCAGTTAAAGTGAAGATATGCAAATGAACAGCAGGCGCTGGGTTATTTCAGGTGAAGAGTTTTCTTTTTTATATGCAAAGTTCTCTAATTACCAGCTTTATATTCAAACTGAAATTCATTTCTAAGTATATTTTACTCTAATGGTATCTAGATTAATTTTTCACTCAAGAAAAATCAACTAAGTGAATATTGCACAATTTTAAAAGCATTCCTGAGAGTGAGGTAAAGACAGAAATCAGTGCCTTTCTCTCCTAGGCTATCACCATGTGGCTTGTCATAATGGGAATCAGAGTATAAGTCTAAATAGAGGTAAGAGAAGAAGAGAAAAACAACTTGCTTAGAAATGGAAAGCTTGGGACACCTAAGCAAATCACCCAACCCTCCTGCATGCCTAAACCTGGACATATGGAGAAATTAACCCCTGAGTGAAAACTCAGAGCAGTTTAAAAACATATTCTGTTGCTGGTACAGTTTTGAGCTCTGTGCCAAGTCTCTTTAGAAGTTTGAAAAGTATTGAACTCATTGCTCTTAAAAGTGACAAGCATGTTAACATGTCTTTGTATTAGTTTTCTCTATTTGCATCCTTCATTGGTCTTTATTCTTTATTCCTGATTTTATTTCCCAAAATAAATAGTCTTCAAAATGTTCTTTATATTCTTAATCAAAATTCTAAAAAGTTTAAATCATCCTTTCCAACTTTACCCTTGATATTTTTATCTATTTCTTTTCTAATTTCTATGCGTTTTTCTTTCTTCCACGCCCCTTCAAAACTGAAAATATTGTTTATATAAAAACACAGTTCTTTAATATGAGCTGTCCATTAGAATTGCATAAAAATTAGGTTCATCAAGCTATGCTGATACACTATTAAGTATGCATAGATCAACACTGTATCAAAGAGATGTGCACATTATTATGATCTATTATGATAATGTTAATAAACTAGATTTGGTTAATGATAGTTTATTTCTGTTTATTCTATTAGATTATAAATATCAAGAAGACAGAGAATGTACAAATTCTTTCTGAGACACTGTTGCAATGTTTCCTAAGATATTAATATAGAATTAAGCATGTCAGTATACCAAATAAGAAAGGATAAGAAACTGCACATTTTGATATCTCAGCCTGGGTATCTACTATAGAACCACAAAAAACATTCTTCTTTATTATAAACATAGCAGAGTTTCTGCCACACTAAAAAACACTTTTAATGGCAGTCTCACATTGCATTCCAAGCTGACTGCATGTATGGGTTATATTTTTTTCTGGGATATTAGTCCTTAGTGATGAAATCTTTCTCAGTACCTTGATAAACGTACATTGTCATCCAAATACACACTTAGAATAGAGTTGGGATTAGTGAATCATTAGATTATAAAATAAATCCATCCCAACATTCCTAGACAGCCTAAATCTTTATATCAAACTGAGTTTGGAATATCTATTTGTAATTTATTGATTGATTGAATGATTGATTGTAGCTAGCTACTAGTTCAACCTATGGCTTTGCGCTCAACTTCCTTCCCAGGCCTTTTTTTCATTTTTTTAAAAACAGGGTCTGCAAAGGTGACAGGTTGGTTGATCTGGGACCTGTCATCCTTTTGGCTCACCCAGTCCAGCTCTGATTAACTTTTATTAGCAGTTCATGAACCAGGTAACATCCAATCAACAAAATAAACAAGAGCTTCGCTGGGCATGACAAATACTGGATTTTGTAAGAAGGCTTTTGAAAGAACAAAGAAATAGCATAGTGCAGAACAAGGAATTTTTTTTAATATCAAATGATTTCTAGTTACTTTTCTTTGCATAGGTTAAAGCACAGAGAACTTCTTTATCATTTTGGGTCATTCAGACTTAATCCTTTTGAATGGTTGCTATAAATCTCCTATTTTGGGGAATACTGTCTTATTTTCAAATTTAAATGGATTACATGGAACCTAGTAAGTGTAACTCCATTATGTTTAGTTCGCTGAAATCTGGTATAGAAACTCGCTCCAAATAATAACCTCCAATAAATTTTATTTAATAATCTTAAAACTGTCATGAAATTTAAACTTTTCTATCTTATTTCTTATACACTATCAAAAAGTTCACATTCAATCCAACATATTGATAAAAATGCTATAAAGTAGAACTATTCAGAGCTGGTTAAATTTATATATTGAATTTAGAATGTTTCACAAATGTGGCTATGCGGATAAATTTAGCCTTAATCAAGTTTCAGTAGGATGAGATCTCAGTTGTTGATTCTTTCAAATGTTTCACGTGCACTTTGGTTTTTGTTCATGAACTCTCTGCTTACCCCTGTGTCTTCAAGGTTTTTACCTACTTTCTCTTCCAATAGATTTAGTGTTTCCGTTTTAATATTGAGATCTGTCAAACATTTTGACTTGAGTTTGGTGCATGGTGATAGGCTTGGGTCTATTTTCAGTGTTTGGCACGTAGCAAGCCAATTTTTCCAGCACCATTTATTAAAGAGGCTATTGTTCTTCCAGTGAGTTTGTTTGGCCCCTTTATCAAAGATTAGGTGGCTGAATATGTTTTTGGTTGTGGCTGTTTCTTCCAGTCTGTTCCATTGATCCTCAGGTCTGTTGTTTAGCCAATACCATGTTGATTTTATTACAGTAGATTTGTAGTATAATTTCAGGTCAGGGATTGTGATTCCACCTGACTTGTCCTCTTAATCTTAACTCTACATGTATTAAATGAAGGTTTACCAAATTTCTTGTTTGTAATTTAATATATGATATTTTCATCTAAAATTGAATTTATGAGTTCAAAATATCCTCATACCCTCATACACAATTTTTATTTCAACTGCAAAACATTAAAATACTATTTTCATTAAATGTCAGTATATTACTCCAATTTAGGTGGATTTAGTCTTATAGCAGTTAAGTATGTCTTACTGGATTGCATAACAATCTAGAAAAGGAAAAAATCTTTCATCAGTTCTTGCAATAAGGAAGAGATAATCATGTAGAATTCAGTTTTCTGTATAACTAAGGGCTATCTGGTATTAGTCTATTAAGTAAGCTATTAGGGGATTCTAAAGTTGTTATCTGTACACTAAAATGAGTATTTCACTAAAGCTTTGTGAAATCTGCAAATGAGTATTTTCTCCAAGAGATCTGGCAACTACTTGGAAGAGTGTATCTCCTAGTACATATCTCAGTAATGGTGAGACTATGGTGCATTATTTTAGACTGGCCATGGTTGACTTTTTTTCTCACTATATTAAATACATATTTTAAAGATACCATTACAATTTTTTATTTTTATTGTATGTAGTCATATTTTTACATTGTCTATTTTACCATCTTAACATTTACTTTGATTTTATAAAACAGATGAAGTCATTCTTATAATTTTGTTATTGGTATTGTTTCTCCTACTCTTTATTCAGGGCATGTTATCTTTGGATTTATTTTGCCATCCCTAGGCATGTCACGGACAAAACCTTCCTTTGAATGGAAACAGTGTATGCAAAGGACACAGATTTCTCTGCCAGTTAGGACCTCTTCTTTTTCTTGTGGTAAAAGACCACCAACTAATGTCAGTAGTAGTATATGAGGTCATGGAAAGTTCCCTGCTTGCTTGCAGCTATGACCAACTTCAAATTCCGGTGCATTTCTTCATAGTCAACAACCACTATTATATCAACTACAGGACATTATGTGTATACTCTGTGGGGTTTTAAAGTGTGAATCAGATGACGTCACTCCATGACTGCCTTGTTCAGAGCCCTCCGATGGCTTTTGATCACAATTAGTATAACGTCTAAAACACTTCACAGTGACTTACAAGGTCTAAGGTTATACGAATCAGTGTGCCTCTTGGACTTACCTCGCCATCTACCCATCCTCTGGTTTTTCTCTCTTTTCCAGCCATACTAGGTTTCTGCTTTTGTAAAATAAAAATGCAAAGCATCTTTGCACCTCAACATCAATAAACTTACACCTTAAAATGGATGATCTTTCTGTTCCTTCTCCCATAAGCATCCTTCTCCTGTATCTTTACATATATTTTTTTCTAATTCCTTGCACCACTACGATAATGACGTCTCCTCCAACACAACCTCCCTGAACCACTGTGGGGCGCCGCGGAGCCACAGCTGAGCTAGAGCCGAGCCATGGAAAGAAGTGGTTGGGACTAGAGAAAGGCCAGTCCAGCAGGTGTCTGGCCTTGGTGTTCTTCCCTGTTAACTAAGGCACAGATAACTCTGAGAATGTTTCGCTTTCAGGGCTCTCAGCACAGCACCGAGACATTGCACCTCTGGCCTGTTGCGCGCTTCTCCTGCTTTATTACACTGTGCACATAAAGAGGCAGACCATGCCGGGTTGTCGCTGCTTCTCCATCAGAGAGGTCAGGTCCCACCCAGTCCCAGCTTTCCTTTTAGTATGGCTCTAATTTTTTCTTAATCTCTCGTTGCCCCCTCTCAGGACATTGCTGCCCACGCAGGTTACGACAAAGCACAACACGGAAGAGAGTTCCTCTCTGTCATGTGATCCCGGTGTTCCGCTTGCTTTTTGTTAACAGAACTTTTCTCTCTTTGAAGTTAAATTAAATATTGATATATATTTTTATTTTCTTTCTCTCTATAATATAACCTCGTGAGGGCAGGGTATTTCCTTTGTTCACTGTGTGTAACACAGTGTCCAGTACAAAGAGGATACCTATGAAAACTAAGCTGCATGAGGGAAGAAACCTATTTTACCACTGGCACATCGCACACCCTTAAGAGATACTTCTAGAGCATGGAAAGTACTAAACCTGCCTGTCCTTGTTTGTGTTTGGGAAGATTTACACGATCATTTGATTGTTCCTCGTGCTTTATTTGAAATGACACTAGCGTCTTAGACTTCAAATCATCCCATCTAACTCTAATACTCTCCCTGATCGCTTCCTATTAGCAAACGCAAATCGGCTTAGTGAGCAATATTCCTGAGACACATGTGACCCACCTGCACCGAGCTCTTCATAGAAAATATGCTATTTTTTGTTTTAAAATGATCTCATTTCCAGTTCATCTTATTCTGTACTCCTTTTCCTGAAGGTCAGACTGGTCTTTTAAAAATAGTATTCTCTAACCCGGGTATTGATACTTCTGAGAGTCTTGCTAGATTTTAATATCACCTCGTGTGAATATCAAATGAGGATGTATACTCTTTTCCCACAGCAGAGTTTTGACATTAAGAAAATTAAAATAAGCCCTAATCATAGAATGTTTTAACTGTTGTCTGACATTTTAAAGGATTTTCTCATGAATTTCAGAATAGATTATACTCCTGCCTAGCTTCTTGGTTTTAAAAAATAATTGAACTTATTTAAACTTTATACCTAATTTATAGCACAGAAAGTGTAAGAGAAAGAGGGAGAGACAGAGACACAGAGACACAGAAATAGAAACAAAGAAAGACAGGCAGACAGAAAGACAGAAAGAAAATTAAATACACTTATTTTAGGCACAAAACTTTATCTATTTATCTTTTAATCACATATAGCTGTTTATAACATTTAACACCAGAGTGCTCAAGGGATTTTAACAGGCATAACTTAGCTCTTTTACAAAGACCAACGCAGTAAAGAAATCTTTAATTATTTTTATACCCCTAAATAAGTCCACACATTTAATTTTCCAGAGGGCATTTTTTAGTGGAGATGGGGGATCCAGATTTTAAATATTTCTTTTTGACTGGTTTTAAGCAAACTGAGACCATCTACATCTAAGTAATACTTGTTAATTAAAATACTAAATATTGCCTGGCCTGGGGGCACACACCTGTAATCCCAGCACTTGGGAGGCTGAGGAAGGAGAATCATTACGAGTTCGAGGCCAGCCTGGGCTACAAAGTGAGCTTAAGGCCAGCCTGAACTGCTGAAAGACCCTGTCTCAAAAAGGCAAAAAAAAAAAAAAAAAAAAAAAACCTATTAAATATCATTTTAACCTATATTCTTTTATGATTTAACATGAGTAATAAAAGTTTATTCATCCTTATTTACCTAAGATAAATATTCATTATTTTCTTAATACTCTTTCTGATATTTGGTATATATATAACAAATGAAATAATTCCCGCCTTCCTGCAGTTTAAAATTTTAGAGATAGGAGACAAAAGCACAAAATATACAAAAAGTGTTAGCATAACAAATGAGAAGTTAGCTGGTTCTGAATGCTATGGAAATCCATAAATCATGTAAACCCTATGTACCTACCGGAAATTTTTAACTAGTCGTGGTGGTCAAGCTGGATAGAAGTAGAATTTACGTAAAGACAAGAAAACGAAGATACCTGTAAGCGAAAGCAGACAGAACATCAAAGTTCTTCAGGAGTATATCTGCCATGTCTGGGAAAGAACAACAAATCCAGCTCTCTGAGTGGAACAATTTGAACAAGGAGAGAAAATTAATGAGATGAGGTGAGGGGAGTGTAGACAGGAGGCTGTGTGTTTATGGGAAGATACTGAAAGATCAGTTTAAATATTAGTTGAGCTGCTGTACTCAGAACCAGAAGCAGAAATGGAAGCCCACACACCAGGTAACAGTATTAAGATAATCTGGATGGAAGCTATTGGTTCCTTGCATTTGCTTAGCAGCAGTGTTTCTGCTAAAATTTACTTTCTGCTTACAGTTAAGTTCAACTCACTAAAGAAATATACATGTTAATCTGGTTTAGGTACTCATCCAATGGGCTTTGACCTCTAACCTTGGCACAATATAATTTACTAAACTCTATTATTAATTTCCCTAATTAAACACTGACTTCATTGAAGTCTGGAATTATTTCTAGAATATCTATAGTTCTATTCACAAAATGTTTTGAAAGTAAAAGGATGAATTAATCTTTATATCATGCACGAAATATCTTAATCAGAAAACATAATAAAGTCCCTGACAAGTATTAATGTATACATTTTGTAAGAAACTATAGAAACTTAATGTGTCATTTTTATTTTCTTGAATATAATGAATCTATCAAAAATTAGAATATGTTAGTTTAAACTTATAAGAAATATTTTATTAACAATCATAACATCAACTTGCATGTTTTTGCATTTAACATACTTTGTAAATGAGTGATATGCTCATTCATGTTGATTTTCTTGTAAAGCCTAAGCAGGATACTGAATCTGTTTGATATAATTCTATAGCATACAACAGGAAAAAATATTGTGTCTATGTATTCACCTGCACACTCATATATCGTTTTCTATATACATGTAAATATGTGAAAATATGATTGTACTTATTGCCACTTCTATATCAGGCTATAAATTTTTTCCAAAAATTTGCAATACTGATTTCTTTTTTAACCATGTATTTTATTTATTTATCTATATTTATTTTTGCCATCAATAATTTTGTAGTAATCCTTATGTATGCTTTCTCTCTCACTTTCATTGGTCCCTGATTTAAATTTTGTTAAAGAGATTTTACCAAATTAAACTGAAATATTTCACTGAATAACAAATGAAATTCCCACATGATTAAGGACTGATTTTATAAATTAGACTTGCAGTAGTGTATACAATAAATATCTGACATATACACAGATGATATTTTCACATAAATTGTTAAATGTATATAATAATGACATTGCACTTAATCCTCTGTGTCTTACTCTGTAAAATGAGAATAACCAGAGTTATTATTTCAGAATATTGATTTGATGTGTACTTCAACTGACAAATTCTTGTGAAGTGCTGAAAACAGCATCTGGATAATTGTAAGTGTTCAATTGTCAAAGTTAACTGCTATATTGTCTTTTCTTTATTTTTTGTAGTAAGTTTCAGGCAGATTTCTTATATTTAAATTTTTAAATGTACTTTCATTGTAATTTTATTAAATATTTAAATATTTTGAATCAATATTAGGTATACAAATACCACATGTGTTGAAATTCTAAAACTGATTTGAAACAAATAGAATATGTATAACTGAATCTAGGGTCATGGTGTTTTTCACTACACATTTCATTTGCCATATGTTTGCATATCAATAATAATATGCAAAATACTCTTTCTTTTAGCATTAAAATATAAAAATAATAGAAGTGATTTATTCTCTAGTAGCACAATGTCTACAGTGTAAACAGAAATATGTAGTTACAACTATTTTTTTTACATGTTGAGAAATCATATAAGAATTTTTTTCAAACATTTATCTATTTTACTTAGTAGGCCTTAATGGAACATTTTCAATTTTACGATCTAATACTGTGAGTCTAACCAAGAGTCAAAAGCTGGTGTAATTAATATTTGCATCTTTCGTATCAAGATAATTTTTACCTTCTAAATTTCTCTTTGTGTCTAGTGTTTATTTTATATATTGGTCAAATTTTCCTGACAGTGATCAAAATGCTTGCCAAATAGAACTTAAAGGAAGAAGTGCTTACTCATAGTTTCACAGGTTCAGTCAACGGTCAACTGCATCCAAGGCAGAGACATTGTGGAAGAGGAATTATGTGGACCTCCTGGCAGCCAGAAGCAGAGCACATTTAGTGAAAGTGCAGAAAGGAAGGCACTAGAAACCAGATACTATGGACCCCAAAGTCATACCCCAGCTAGCCATCCAGACACAACCAGAAGTAAGTGTGCTTAAATTATCTGCTAGATATCTTAATCTAGTCAAGTTGGCCATCACAATACAAGGTCACACTGTGGGAAGAAGTAGCAAATTAATTAAGAAAAAGGTTTTGACGTTTCACAAATGGAATTAATGCCTGTGTCATTCTTATTTTAATGAAAACTAAAATCTAAACCTAAATCATTTGAACTAAGCTAAAATTTAACACTGTCTCTACTCTGTAATTACATTCACTCTTTAAACACACCTAGAGTGAAACCATGATGCCATGCTCACCAGTATCCATTTTTCCTTTCTTTTAAATCTTTTTTATTTTAAAAATTAAAAAACTGACAAAAGAACAATGAAGACAAAATCAAAACAACACACACAAAAAACTAAAATGATACATGACTTCAAGACAAAATGATAGAAATTTACAGTGGTTGCTATATGCAACATTGTGAAAATGGACATACTCCCAAAATTGTTATATAAATTCTATGCAATTTCAATGAAAATGCCATTGATATACTTCACAGAACTAAAGAAAACATTCCTAAAATTTATCTGGAACCGGAAGAGACCCAGAATAGCAAAAGCAATCCTGGGCAGTGAAGGCAAGGCAGGAGGTATCACAATCCCAGATTTGAAATTACATTATAAAGCTACTGTGATAAAGTCAGCATGGTCTTGGCAAAAAAATAGACATGAAGATCAATGGAACAAACTGGAAGATGAAAACACAACCACAAAGACACTCAGCTATCTTATCTTTGACCATGGGGCCAGACATGTTCACTGGAAAAAAGACAGCCTCTTTAATAAGTGGTGCTGGAAAAACTGGCTTTCCCCATGCTGAAAACTAAAATTAGTATGCATTTTTACCTGTATCATGAACTTCAAGTAAATTTAATGCTACCAAGTAATTAATACATATATATGCCTAGTTCGTTTACTCACTTGTCTATCTTCCAAAATATTTCATAACTTTCCTGTGTCTCCTGAAGCTTTCAGTATCTCTTACCAAACCTAAGTTATTTGCCTTTCTTTGTAGTCTATTGAAATGTAAAAGGAATCAGACACCGAGTTTACAACTCCTCCCCTATCTATCTGATTTCTTATACAGATACCAACTTGGACATATATGTGCTACATTTATTTTTGATGAATTGACCACACGATAAAGATCAGTCACCATATTTGGGCACATGATCTATACTTATTTCTGTATAGACAGCATTTTAACACCTCTTCCCTACTTATTGCTACTTTAAAGTTGCTCAGGCTAGAAACGCCTACTAATATAGACATTTGCTATTTCCCTTCATTAAACAAATTATTTGACTGTTTTCTTCTTCAGTTAAAGTCATAGTTTTCCTCATCTTTTTTGACAAAACACATTGGAAAGGAATTATCAGTATTTGTATCTACCTTTTCTGGAATTCTGATTTTTTTAAACACTCTCCAAAGAATTTTCCACTCCCCACTGCCTTGTACTTGAATAATGTTCAAGCTTTTTCCTAAGGGTTCATCTTACTTGATGTATTAACTATAATTGAAAGGGTTTCTCCCTCTCTGTTCCTTAGTCTTCCTTCTGCATTCTGACTATTCCCTGTCAGGTTCCTCTCACTATTTCTATATAATTTCTCCAATTTATAATTTTGAGAATGCCCTCCATCACTATCTCTCTGCCTCTGTCTGTCTGTCTGTCTCTCTCAATATCTACTCTTTTTCTTAATCAAAAAATAGTTTTATATTTTAAAATACTATATAAATAGGTATATGGATATACATCTAGATATAAGCAGATAGATGATGGATGGATAGATAGATAGATAGATACATAGATAGATATAGATTTTAAATTTCCATTTCTAATGCAGAATCCCCATTGAACTTGACACATTTATCCAGCAATCTATTTGTCAGATTCATTTGGAATATGAATTTCAGTCTTAAGTGAGCTTCTAATACTCTAAAACAAATGTGCTTCTTTTAAACTTTTACATACTATTTATAGAAAAAACCATATTCATAGTTCCTTAGGCCAAAAACTTTAATATCTTTTTAATTTCCTTCTTCTTTCATGGTGAACATCTACTCATCAGCACACTTTATTTATAACAGCTTTGAAACATAACTGGCACATACTCATTTCTCAAGACTTTCACTGATTTTATTTTAGTCCCAGGCACTGTGATCTTACAACTCTATTATTGTGTTAGGCCAGACATGTCTTCTTGTATTTACCTTGCCCCAGAACACTTCTGAACACCACTGCCAGAGAAAGATCTTAACAGCTTTTATAGAGGCATAAGGCATGAAAAATTACACATATTTTAAATCTTCAGTTTGATAAGATTTGACATATGTATATATCCATGAAACTGTCACTGCAGTCAAAAGAGGGATCCTTTTAAAACACACATCATAGTCCTTCTATGCTTCCCTATTCATTGAGAGTTAAGACCGGAACTGCTCCTGACTTATGAGGCTGTACTAACTTTCCTGCCATTTCTGAGTTCATGTCTATCTTACTGTTCTTCCTCTTTTCCAAAAGTTGTAATAGGATTTTCTTGGATTCCTCTCACAAACAGTTAGGCATAGCCCATTTACTCAGAGTCCATTGATTTGCAATCACTCTATGTGGTGGATTAACTAATGGTCAACTTGTAATACCCAGCTGAACTGAATCAACGAAATGCTGAGTGTGGAAGGCATACCTGAGTGTTGTTACCAACAGCATAAAACGACAAATGGAGGGGAAGATGATGTGCTATTGATTTTCCTGGAGAAGATTGTTGTGCTGGTTTTCCTATGAATTCAGCTGTTCTCATTGTCAGAGAAGCTCAGGACCTCACTGTTGCTGAGGATGGCTATAGTTCTCTTTTGGGGAGCTCTGGTCCTTACTTGGAGAATCACTTCCTGGCTCCAGTGCAGATCCCTCAGCCTGCTGGCACAGATCCTTCATCCTGCTGTTGTAGACATTTTAGTTTCCATCACTGACCTTTTGGCCTTCCCAGCATAAATCCCTTGATACAGACTTGCAGAAGACATTGTTTGGGACTTGAGGCCTCCAGTTGGACTTGTGGAA
The DNA here is from genome assembly GCF_000276665.1 of Chinchilla lanigera. Classification (NCBI taxonomy): domain Eukaryota; kingdom Metazoa; phylum Chordata; class Mammalia; order Rodentia; family Chinchillidae; genus Chinchilla; species Chinchilla lanigera. The sequence goes on from NW_004955407.1 coordinate 9,966,415, forward strand.
GACATTGTCCTGAGCTCTAGGTCTTCATCTGGACTTGTGCAGGACATTTCCATGGGATCCTCAGCTGGATTCTCTGGCTCTCCTGTGTGTGAACAGATCTCTTATACTCTTGTGCATTTGACTGTTAGGGTGAATATTATAAAATAATCTTCTAAATCGTGTGTCCTGTGTTAAATCCTTCCCCTTGTAAACTATGACCATAGCACTACACATAGACTATTATTTTCCCACATCCTACTGAGATCTCCCTTCAATGTTCCCAGGTCTTTACATAAAAGTCACCTTCTCAATGACAACTTCTACAACCACCAACTAAAACTTAACTACTACTTGCTTTCTTATTTTATCTTTCTTCTTAACCTTTCTAATTATACAAGATACTACATTTTAAAATGCTGTATATTTTTCTAATATTGTTTATATAACATGTATATAACTTATAATTACTGTATATTTTATATAACTAACTTTTTTTTTCAGTTCTCCATCTGGAATGTAAGTTCTGTGTGCTCTGCTGGTTTTGCTCACTGCCTTATCATCTGTGCCTAGAATAAGATGTAGCACATAGAAAGCCCTCAGTTCATAGGTTTTGGATAAATATCTGGACAAACACCTCAAAAATATGATGTCTAAAATGAGCTCTATTTCATTATACATAACATTTATGCTTCATATTAGCTGGAATTTTAAAATTATTTTACTCTCTGGCATAACTTTCCCAGTAAATGGTAAACAGGCTGCCAGAAATAATTTTCTTAGATTTTATGACCATATCCACATCAGTTTTGCTGCTGCTCCTGTTTCTCATGCTTGTCTTCCTTGCCCTCCTCCTCCTCCTCCTCCTTCTTCTTCTTCCATGTATGTCTGTGACATTTATCCTCAGTTTTGGGGGAAAAACTAGGCAGATGAGTGGCAGAAAGCTCGATCAAGTCTTATGTATTTAATAAACATCCTTATTATTATATTCCTATTTGAACATTGGCCAAAGTTGAGAAGTAATTCTAAAAGTTGCTTCCATACATACTGAAGTTTCGATAATTTTAATCACATTATTTCAAATTATTCACATTTTACAGATTTCCTGTCAATTCAAAGTACTTAACATAATTTTAGAATATATTTTGATCATTTTAAAGATCTGTTTCCTTTGCTTTGCCTAGTATTTAAAGATTCCCTGATTTCAAATGAATGAAAAACATAATAACACATCTATTTTACAGTTTTTAAGACCTCTTTTAGGAAATTATGTTATTAGTTCATTCTCAATAGTCTCTGAATTTGTTAAAGAATCCTGTGACACAGTGAGTTTTCAATGGGAATTTTTCAATAAAATTTAGAAATTCGATAAAATACAACATTTTTTCCTTATCCCTAGGCAGTGCCCTAATCCTACCACACCTATCATTAAAATGTGTTTCAACAGTAGAGACAACTTACTTTTGTCCTCTTTTTTTCATCTGTGAAACAGCAAAATGCATGTCAAAGGAATATGGAAAGTACTAAGGGCATCCTTCAGGACTTCACTGATTTCTCTTATTGCATTTAAAAATTTACATCTGAGCTGTTTTACAGATTATCCACAATCAGAAGACATCCTAATTTCCTGAAAAAATCCTTCTTGCATAAAAAAGAAAAAAAAAATGTTCTAAAATATTGCAGTATGGTCACTTGGTTATTAAAATAATCCACATGAGAGAAATATAAATTGATGTACTCAAAAAGCAAATACAATACAAGTAGTGTTCCTAAGAGGATAATTTAGATAAATAATGGCTGTACCATCTCATGATTTATTTTTAACTTAAAATATATCATCTTATTTTCACTGAAAGAAAGTATTATAAGAATAAAGTGTATTCTTACTCCGTCTTCGTCAGTTCTCAGTGTGGGAAAGAGGTACAAATGCAAGTTCTAAGGACCCTCTGTGCAACACAGAAATGCCAGTGGAGTTTAAAATCTCCTGCAGTTAGAGTTTCAGAAAAAAAAAAAAACTTAAAAACTACAGTGACTTCTACCCTGCATTCGTTCATCAGTTGGGGGACAAAGCTTTAAATTTTTGGACTACGAATGAATACAGATGACATCTCTGCTTATTTTCTTTCTAATGTTTATTTATTACTACGTATTTGCAGGACATAATCACCTTTATTGGCGTGTTTGCACATGTATACAACACCCCGATTCCTTTTCGCTCCCTTCTCTCCCATGCCTCCATCCTTCTCCAACTCCTGTCCTCTCATTTACAAAGCTCTATTTCCATCCTTCCTGCAATGCTGCTTCTTTTTTCATTAGTTTTCCCTTTCTTCCATCCTCCCTTGCTCCATTTTTTGTTCCCTTTTCCTTCTGAAAAAAGATCTCCCCACTTCCATTCATCTATCTTTAATTTTGCTCTTTATTTATATATTGGGTTTCTTGAGACCAAAATGATATATGAAAAGAAGCAGAAAGGCAACTTTAAATATCCCATTGTTCCCCTTATCTGACATCTCCATTTAGAAAGATTCCTGAGAATATTCACTCATGCTTTATTCCTTATTATGAGAGTGCCAAAAGTAAAATACCTATTTTCTATGATTGTATGTGTTTTATTTAACAGGTACATCTATATACATATAAATACCCACACACTCTATAGCATTTATTTTGGAATTTAAAAAATGCTGTACCGGTAGCACATTTCTATAAAAGTATGTAAATACCTTATCATAAGTTGATTATAATAATTATTTCATCAGAAATTATCAGCAAACTAATCATTTCATACTAAGTGGATGTAACTGTCACAGGTAGGATGAATTAAGTATGGAGTTTGTATCCACAGATTGGATATGGTTTGATTATGTCTTCCCTGGTCTCTGTTTTTAAGGTTGGGAAGTGGGTGGAATGTTTAAGAGGTGGAATTTTGTGAAAGTCAGAAAAGACGCCACTCTTGGAAAGCGTCGATGTTGGTCTCACGAGTAAGATTTCACAAGAGGGGAATGTTCCAGGGGAAGCTCCTTAAGAGCATGCCTCTTATCTCTCTGTAGCTTTATTCGGCTTCACTATCAAGCGGTCCCAAAACCAAGAGAGCTCGCACAGAGACGAGACAGAGCTCATCATCTCAGTCTGGACTTTCATTCATTAAAAGTAAGTTAAATAAACCTCTTGTACTTATGAAGGACTCAGCCTAAGATATTTTATTATTGGAATAGTAAATGGCTTAAAATATTTCTCAACAAAGTAAAATTTTTACATTTTAAAAATATTTCTCAGATAAAGTACCTAATATTTCACAGAATGCTGAAGTGGAGGGAGATAAAGCTTATAAAAAGTAATGAATCAAATATAAATTGCTTTATGATCTAATCTTTACAATAGTTCAATTCTAGAGAGAGGGATGTACATAAATGTATGTATAAAATTATATATATATATATATATATATATGAAAGAGAGAGAGAAACTCAAATTTACCAGAAAGACCATAAGTTTTCATAAATATAACTTATTTTCCCTAGGTACCCAGGGCCAAGGAATGGCAACACATTCCTTTGATCATGGAAATGAGCTTAGATATAATACATAAAAATAATATATATGTGACAAAAGAGAAATATGGAGTTTTCCTTATGTATTACTTACAGATACTCAGGACAATACCTAATCTTTACCACCATTGTTATTCTTATATCATGTGGAATTTACTTACTATTGACCTTTAGATTTAATCCTAAAATATCGCATGAATTTTTCATAAACAATGACACTTTTGGCATTTCTATAACTTTTAATGATAGCAAAGTTAAATTTGTACTCAGCTATAAATCAAACAAAGCAGCACAAGTAGTTTCAAACACTACACTAAGCCAAGTAATTTATTGTTAGTACTGTAATAATATATGACAAAGACTATTGCACAGTTAAAGTTGTAAGATGTCTTCTATGACTTTGCCTATGATGGTTTATCTATAATTTCTGTTGATCCATATTTGTACCATTAAAGTTGCACACATATATATGTGCGTGCATGTATGATTATGTGTATGTGTATTAAAAATCACAATACACATAATCAGACATGCTTCCATAATACATTTCTAGATTCCACATTTGTTATTTTATGCACAACAAATCAGAGAAAGCCTGCCTCTCTTTTGCACTTAAAGGGAAATCCCCTTCGATTTGCTCAAAGCAGTAGCTTTAGGGAACAAAACCTTTTGTAAGCTTTCAACAGCATTACAGAACTAATAAGATTTCTGAGAGTTCTCTGACCACTTTATTCCTTTAACATTTTTGACTCAGCTGTGTAGTTTAAATATATAACAGCTAAGTAAATTTAATATCGAGTTATAATCTTTTAGTGCAGCCAAATTAGAGTCAGTAATTTATGGAGCTTGAATCTATCATAATACCAGACTGCTTTCTTATCAACAGGCATTTTTCTTTTTAATAAGAATAGAAATTTAAAATGAACGGAAACAAAGTAAATGAGGTTTATCAGTGTTTGCTTCATAATGTTATTGTATCATCTTCATTTGGGGAAGACTTCAGAGAAAAAGCAAACAGAATGTTTTGTCTGAAGGAAGTAATTAAATCTTCAATTTGCCTACAATCATTTATTTCTAATGGTAGCAATTCCAAGTGTGATTAATAGTAAGATCTCTTTCTGGTAATTAAACATTCTGCCAAATTTCCTAAAATTAAGATATCTACAAAGAGACACACAGACTTCTAAAGCCTTATGGATAATGTTTCAAGATTATGGTTGTACTAGTTTCATAACCATAATATTCCTGAATGGTTCTAGAAAACACTGAGATGGCTCGGGTTCTCTATTTCATTAAGGATGGGAGCTAATGTACATTGTAAGTTTTCCTCTGCGGATCTGTGCTATGCAGTCTGGATTTAAGTAAAAGTAAGTTTGATCACATCATTTAGCTGAAAAAAGGAAGTAGTGTTAGCCACTTAGAAACATGTAGGAAAATGTTACATTACTACTGGTTTTAGAGTTCATGCTAAATCTCTTAGGCTTTTTAGTAATTTTTATATCCTATGGTTTCAAAAATTCTTCCCATATCATTATAGAATTTACTGATACATATGTCTTACCTGAATCCATCTTTTTCACAATCTAAATAATGAAACTGTTTTTTTGTTTTGTTTTGTTTTGTTTTGCTTTGTTTTGTTTTTTTGTGGTACCAGGGTGTCTTGGTTACTTTTCTCTCGTTGCTGAGACAAAATACCCCACGCCCAAAATGAAGGAAGGAAAGGTTTATTTAGCTTACAGTTTGTGGAGGTTTCAGTCCATACTTGGCTGGCTCCGAGGCAGAAGGTAGCAAAGCAACAAGAGCAAGGGGGAATGGCAGCCAAACAGCAAAGCAACCAGAGCAAAGGGAGGAATGGCGCAAGCAGCTTCCTTCCCTGCCTTACTTTGTAAACAGGCTACCCCCACCTAAGGGGCGTGTAGCTCTCACATAAGCTTTATGCCCTCCTCTTCCACAGGCTCAGGATGTATACAAAGTAAGCGCCTTGGCTTCCAGCTGAGTCATTTAGCCAAACCTCTAGACTCCCCAAGTTGACACAATGTATCAACCATAAAACAGAGATTGAACTCATGACCTCACCCTTGTTAGGCAGGTGCTGTGCCACTGAGCTGTATCCCCGACCCCCCGAATCCATCTTTTTATCATAACATCAACTGATAAAAACACAAAGCAGCAGGAGAAAGGTTAAGAAAATAGAAACAGAAAAAGAGACAGGGCTGTATTAAGAAACAAAAAATTGAACCATAAGAAAGAAAGAAAGGAAGAAAGGAAGAAAAGAACAAAGGAAGGAAGGAAGGAAGGAAGGAAGGAAGGAAGGAAGGAAGGAAGGAAGGAAGGAAGAAAGAAGGAAGGAAGGAAGGAAGGAAGGAAGGAAGGAAAGAAAGAAAGAAAGAAAGAAAGAAAGAAAGAAAGAAAGAAAGAAAGAAAGAAAGAAAGAAAGAAAGAAAGAAAAAGAAAATTAACAAAAAAGCCACCACATACTGGAAACACTTACTGTTCCCAGAATTACTGTTTCCCTTTACTAGGCAAGAATTGTAGATCCTCTAAGCCTGACCTATACTATTTTATTTTTCCTTTCATAGAATCTATAAGATTTTCTCAGACCACAAAGAATTTCATCAAGTATATAAAAGTTGAATTTAAAAATGTAAACTCAACAGATGCTAATGAGTTATCAATCATCCAGTTAAACTGTTAAAAATAATTATTTCATGGCAGAAAGTACTGACAGAATTTTGGTTACACAAAAACACAGTTTCCAATAAAAAAGTGTCCATAAAAGTATTTTCAAAAATACTGTACATTAACAATTATAGTTTGGTACTTCCTTTACAATTAAAAGTTAGACATTTAAATATTGAATTAAATGGTTTCTTTAAAAAGAAATATCTGCTTAAATAAAATCTAGATGTATAGATAGTGAATATAGGATAGTTTAAAACAAAATCCCAGAAAGCAAGTCATAAATATTTAATAAGAATTCTAATTAGTTATACCAATTGTTATTCCGTATTTTAGTTTTAAATACAATAGCTTTTTGGAACTAAAAAAGATTTTAGTTTGTTGTACAAATTATGATGCTTTCTAACCGCCTGTTGTATATGTTCTTTCAGCTTAGTTAACTCTTATCTTATTTATGTCTACTAATGGAGGTAGCTATTTCTGCAGATTATGTAACTGGAAGGTATTTTTGTATTCTTTTGGGTATTTTCCATATCATCAAATCTTCACCCAGAAATAAAGAGAAGAGAGCCACTGGGGTTAGCTCTCAAATTTACATGTTTCTCTTCATCTGTTTGATATTTAATCTCCTTTTCTTAAATCCATGGAAAACAATGAGGCTTCAAGGGAACCAAATTTTATTTTCTTGATAGACAAACAAAATAAAGCCAAGGAAATAATAGTTTCCCCAAGAAGAAAGAGATTACTCAGTGAGGAAAATGTATGTTTTACTATAATTATTTTGTATCTGAGGAAAATTTTAAAGCATAACAAAATTTGAAGATATTACAAAGAAATGTTTGCTCTTAAATCATTGAAGATTAATTTGCCACTGTGATTCCTCATTGTTTGCAGTATTTGTGTATATTTCCTAAAAACAAGGTCTTTTTTAATGAGACCATAATAAAAATCATTAGAATAAATGGTAATGAGTACCATTACCAAATATTTTCAAAAGTTATCTTTACTTCATTTAAAACGTCCTGAAACATTATGACTGCGAGCAACAAACATGTGTTATTGCATAACATTTTATTGGTCAGGAATCAGCGTGTGACTTGCTGGGTCTTGCAGTGGGGATGCAAGTCTGCCACAAAGATATCAGTTCTGTGGAGAAGAGACGTCACACAAGGTGGTAGTCCCATTCTCTTTGAGACCTAGTCTCAGGAAAGGAATCCCACCACTGTTACCATATAGTTGGATTAAAATGAATTTTTAAATCCAGCGCTCACTCTCAAAGGAAGGGGATTACACTAGGTTGCAGATAGCAGCAGTGAAAGCCATTAGAATTATCTTGCAGACTGTAAGATCTAATCCTCAGACTCTCTTCAAATTTTTATCCACTTTTATTAGTACAGGTTTGCAGTACATAATGATTACCTTCACTACAAGGGATTCAAACACATGCGCACAACTTTCAGTTCCCGTTTTTTCCTCCTTCCATCTAACATTTTATTTTCTAGCATCAAATTCATATATTTATAAGACCTTAGAAATTTCATTATCATATATACCTGTTGAAAGACCAGACTAATAGGCCAAAGGACACATAAAACACTTAAGACAATTGTACTAGTGGCTGGGGTTATAGCTCAGTTGCATAAGTGCCTGCCTGGGAAGTGCGAGGTTGTGAGTTCAATCCCCAGTACTGCAAAAAAAAAAAAAGACAATTGTACTAAATCAGGGTACATTCTAGATACTTCATCCATATTGAATTACAATACCTTTTTTTCCTCTTTCTAAATTACCTGTCTTTCACTATGAGATATTGCCATATTTAAGCTTGTGTGTCTGAGTTAGTTCACTTAATACTCTGGTTTCAAGGTATATCCATTTTCTTACAAATAACTCAGGTTTAGTCTTCTTTACTCAAATTTTGTGAAAAGTTTCAATGACATCACTTACAACAAAAGTATCTTTAGCACTGGCCGCTGTATTTAAATGTTTTGTTTTCTTTGTCTTTTCCGTCAGGAAGATTTCCTGTCTTCATCTTCATGTTCCTGATGCTTTTGAATGTCTGTGTGCCAGGTTTTGGTAGACTTTTGATCCACTTGTTTTTGACTAATATTTTTCATAACGAGATTTGTGTCCTGAGGCAGGAGGATTGCTGGGAGTTCAAGGCCAGCCTGAACGGCATAGTGAAACTCTATCTCAAAAGGAAGAAAGAAAAAAAAGGAAAGATTTATGCCATGCAGTTTGGGCTGGGATACTGCAATAGTAATGGTACATTTTCTTAGCACTCCTGTCAAGTGGAAAGTTTATAAACTTGTCCCATTATTGATGATATTCACTTGATTACTTAAGGTATTGTCTGCTGCACTTCTCCTAATTTCCTCTTCCTATATAATAAATATTAATAAGTGTTTCATGGGGAATTGTTTCAGTTGTATAGAAATAGATCATTCCTCACAAATCTCTCAGTGTGTTAATGTACTTATATATGCACTGATAGTTTTCTATTTTATGCAGTGTAGAATACTGTGGTGCTTACTTCATTGTCATTCTGAGTGGAGAATGCCCAGCTAAATTGAGTCAGCATGGTTCTGGGCATGGAAGACCTACTTGAAGGAGGACCATTCATCAAATGATATAAAAGAACAGAAAGGGAGGATTTCATCTGGTTTTCCTGGGGAGAGTTTCATTGCTGTCTGTTTTCCTTGGAGGAGTTCTGGCTTCTTTTGGAGGAGCTCCAGTCTTCACCTTCGCCTTGGGCCTCATCTCCTGGATTTTTGCAGATTCTTCAGCTTCTGGTTCCGGGTCTTTGATCTCCTGGCAGATTCCCTCACACTTCCTTTGTGGATCCTTCAGTCTCCGGATGTGGGCTTGTACAGGGCATTGCTGTGGGCTGCAGGCCTTTGACTGGACCCTTTGAGTCTCTGGCATGCAAACAGATCTTTTTCACTCTTCTGTACTTGACTCTGTGGATGGCCATTGTAAGCCAATCATGGAAATTTCTGTGTCCTGCATTAACTTTGATGCAGTCTTTTGAGGAGCCTTGGCCCAGCCCTTCAAGCTGTTGTAAGCCCTGACTAATACAAATGCTATTATTTTGCTACTGTATCATGTATTTTGTATACTGTGTTTTGCTACTGACACTTAGATTATCTTCATTTTGGCCAGCTGGAAGCAAATAAAATTGACTTTTGTTTCATTTAGATATGTTTCGTTCCTTCTTTAAACACTTTCTTTATTCTGAAAACAATATCCTGAAGGCTTACCTTACACATTTGTTAACCTACCTTTCAAATGAATAGCATTTAAATAAAACCCCGATTTTCTTTGCAATGATATGATTACACTGATTTCTACTGAGGTGTGACTGGTACCACATGGTTTATATACACATATATGTACACATATAATATATGCATACGTACATATTTCATAAATACATATATACAACAAATGTATATATCAATAATATAAATATGTGTGTGTGTATATATATATATAATACACATATACATATAGCACAATAGTTGTTTTCATTTTTGTATTTCTACAACTAAATCATTCCTGTCAGTAAGAAATTCATTTTCCAATATTCTTGCTATATTTAATTATTTGATAAATTCCCTTGTATATAATAACTACTCTATTTTATTTGTCATCTCTTCCCCGTATGGCCATCCCAACACTTCCTTTGGGCTATGTCAAGTGTAATGGTTTGAATGTAGCCCCCAGTGTTCCCTATACTGGAAACTTCATCCCGTTCTATTGCTGTTTAGGTGGCAAAACCTTTAAATGATAAGGTTTCGTGCAAGGTAATTTGATTACGAGGGCAATGACCTGAAAGGGTTTAATGCTTTTATAACAGATTTATTTCTTCTTTGATCAGGTTGCCATCATCAAAACTACTCCACACCCCTCACCTTTTCTGGATGTGACCCTTTTCCTTTCTAATTTTCTAACAAGCATGATGCAGCCAAAGGGGATTGCTAATGATGCTGAACAGATGGGGTTGCCTGATCTTGGGCTTTGAGCCTTTAAATGTGTGAGTTAAATGAGCCTCTTTAATAATATATTCATTGTCAAGAATCTCACTGTTAACTACTAGAAATGGACCAAGACAAACAGGTACCAAGATGCTCAGTTATTGCTATAACGAGACTTGAATATGTGAAAGTTTGATAAATTTCCTTGTATATAAGGATATCCCATTTTATTTGTAATCTCTTCTCCAGCACCTATTTGGGCTCAGACATCCTGTGTGTAATGAATGATTTGAACAGAGTAATGGTGCAAGGAATGGTGTGCGTCACAGACCAGCAGAGACCTCCAGGCTTGTGTAGAGCAACATGGCATGGACTTTATTGTGCCTGGGTGCAGGCAGACAGATGCTGAAAAAGCAGAACCTTTTATAGTGCCTGGACAAGGAGGTGAAGTGGGAAGATAAGGCAAGAGACCTCAGGTGATGGGGTCGGGGCAAATACCCGTGGTCAAAGTTCTCTTAATGTCCAGTGCCTCAGTGGTCATCTGGTATAATCGTGTGGATGTTTTCAGGTGTCCTGGAGCTTGGAAGATTCCATACTCCACCTTATTACTTTTCAGTACATCCTGTGTCTGCCAAGGTCAGCAGCATTTCTGGAGAAATGCTGCTGATGGCAGACAGGTTGGGTATGGGAAAGTCAGGTCGGGGTCAAGTCTGACAGTGGGCAAAATTTGAAGAGTTTAGAGAAATAAGCAGGAAAAAACCTCCAATGCTGTAAAAAGACTATTATAGGTGATTTTAATGAGGGTTCAGAACAGTAGGAACTAAAACATCTGAGGGATTAGATAAATGACCATGAATAAAGTGTTGAATCTTTTATTGGAATTTGGAGTTAAAACTACCCTGTAACACCTTTGCAGAGAATTTGACTGCCTTGAGTTTATAGAAAGCTATGGAAGGCAAAATTTAAAAGCAGTGAAGTAGGATAATTGGCAGAGGAGTTTTCTGAACAACAAACCATTAAGACTGCTTCAAAGTTATTACAGTCTGCTTTCAGGTGGATTTACAGTAAGTCTCTGGGGCAAAGATGTGGAGACCTTCTAGCCTAACAGGAAAACCTGGTCAGGAAAGCAAAATGAATAAGGCACGAAGCAACTGATTGTTAAAAAGATTGATCTGGATAAAAGGAAGTCAGCTGCTAATAGTCAGGACCACAGGAAAGAAGCTGGTGCATATCTCAGAAATACTCAAGGTTGCTGCACTGATCACAGGTCCACAGGCTTAGAAAGAAGAACTGTTCAAACAAACAAGACTGGGGTGCTTTCCACAGGCAGGCTGTCCAATTCTGTCTTCAGATTTGTTTCAGTAAAATACTATTCTGTAATAGAACCGTTATAGTGCAAGTGGACCTGATGCTATGTAAGCTGTAGTTCCAAAGGAAGCAAGTGGCAGATCTTGGGACCCATATATGGTATTGATTCTGGAGATATAAAGAATGTCTGAGTTATTGGATATGGTAGTTTCTAACATTTCAAAGGAAATCCTAGAAAGTCAGATATAGGCCTAGCATAGCAGTGGAGCTGCTACAAAGATTCTGAATTGAGATATTTAAGAGCCCTTGCAGTTAGACTACTGCTGTTTAGATCCCCAAAACTTGGAGCCATTATCAACATGCAGTGCTAGTCTAGGAAAGCAACAGACCTTAGTTTGCAGAATAGAAACATTAACTGTGACAAGACAAGCCATGGGGGTCCATCTCTTGTCACAGTGTGCATAGGATGCTGGACTTAGAGTTTTCAGATTTAATGTCTGTCATGCTGAGTTTGGTCTAGCTTTGAGTTTGCTGTTCCTTGTACTTCTCCTTTATTCCATCTTGAATAGAAAGATTTATCCTATGTCTGGCCTGATGCATTTTGAGAGTAGATTACTTTTCTTTGATAGGCTCACAACTAGAAGGTTTTTGCCATAGGTCTCTGATAAGGTGAAGAATTTAGACTTGTTGGCATGAGTTAAGACTCAGAGACTATTGGAGATAGAAGGACTATCCTTTGCTTTGGGAGTAGAACATGAACCTGTGGAGATAGGCATGATTTGAGCATAACCCAATGGGGAATGTGCTGTGCATTTCATCCCTAAGGCAGTGGTGTTGACTTGATGCAACTTTCAGAGTTGGTATATGCACATTGATGAGGTGAGAGGAGCACTGTCTCAGGAGATACCCATGCTGTGCCATAGAATATGCTCTTTTTACAGAAAGCAGACTTTTAGAAACAGAGACCACACCCATGTACTTGGTCACTTTCACACCTAGTCAATTTCCTTCCTGTTTGTTCTCTTTCACACTGTGATACTGTTTAAACAGCTCCTCTCCAGGGGCTGAACAGATGGGGACACACTATCTTAGACCTTCACCCTCTCAAAGTGTCTTCTAAATAGATCCCATTTGTTTACGAAGTACATAGCCTCAAACACTTTGTTTCTGTAACACAGAAAAAGCTAAGATACTGACTTAGCACTGTGTGAGTGCTCTCCTCAGATGGCTTGAGGGCTGACGCTCAATGTTGGGGAGTTTATACGGGCAGATTGTCTGTCCTGCTTTGAGATCTGACCTCTCATGCCACCTCACATTACTAAGTAAGACACACTCTTCACCTCCCTGAGGCTTCAACACCTACAGAGAACTCTCCGTGTGAGTACATCAATCATACCTTCTCCAGCCTCCGGCATTCATCAGCACCATTCATGGATGAAAGATTGTTTTCATTCTATTTGAACTCTGACTTTCTATGCCAACATAACCCTTTCTTCTATCAAATATAAGATCTGAAATCCCAAGGTAGACCAACCAACTTTGATGTGGTTATGATAATCTATGTCAGGCCACTCACCCCTTGTGAAATCTATTGTGCACAATACATTATACGCCAATATGTCAGAATAGTCCACTACCTCAAATGCAAACCTCCCTCTCTGTGCCTGAGTGTGGTATCTAAAGCCAGGCCATCTACTTCACCCCATCATGACTGATTTCCTACACAGGCTGCCCACTCTCCCCTGTGGAATCTACCTTTCCTTTCTTAAGGTTTGGTAGCCTGCTGTAGGTCATGTGGCTTTTAATGTCCTGATTCCTAGGCCAAGGAGATCTGTCTTGTTTTGTTCTTACTGATGCTTCAGGGACTAAGCTGTCCAGGAAGGGAAGCATAGATGGAAG